>NW_009208662.1:7603-29432 GCF_000690835.1 Fulmarus glacialis
TTTCCCTGATACATAGATCCTGAAGCACCTAATTAACTTCTAAAAGGGGGAGTTAGGCTTCTTTGGAAAATATTATCCCAGCTTACATCAGGATTAATAACATCCTCATTGCAAATATCTCAGTGCTTGAACAGGTTTATCCTGAATATTTAAGTTATGAAGGCAGGCTGCTCGGTTGTTCCACTTTAGACACAGCTGAGATCTTACAAAAATAGGGACTGGTATATTTTTTCCAGCATTTAAACAGGGTAGAATGCCACAATTTTAGTTCCATATGGAAATACAACCATGTGTTTAGTAAAACTGCCACAGATGTTTGAATGACAATTCTTTGGTTCACTGCCAAAGCCTATATGTGTGCATAATGCTGGCCTGGAAACAGAAATCTTCCTTGTGGGCATGATGAGCAAAACGATAAGTTGCATTTCTTTTTATTCACCTTCCCTCTCCTTCAATCTATTAGAATCTCAGAGATTCTGAACTGTGGTTTGTGGATGTACTTTTTCGTTATCTACTTCATCCCCAACTTGAAACCCCATTTTCCTAGAGCACACGACAGTATTACCAGATACCCCATAGGGTGAAAAATAAAGCTAGTCCTGTGCACAGCTTAAGCAATTTCCCATAGTCAATCAATCAAACCTTGCATATTTGGAACGGTGCAATTTTTTGTGAGCTTCCAAATGCTGATAAAATAGGTAGTTTTCCCATCATCTTTGTAAATATACAAATATACAAAAATCTGTATAAATGACCTATTTTACCATTTTCCCTTCTTTCCACTACAGTGATATGAATTACTTGTTTTGTTACAGAACGTGTTGTTTCTCATAAGAAGTCAGTGGTTTATAGATAAGAAAAGAAAATATAAAATCTCACAAAATCTAATAAAGCCTGACAAGCTGTTAAAAATATAATAGGTTTGTTAACTACGGCTTTCCTGTGCTAATAGAGGCTTTGCCATTAAGGGGTATTAACAGGACATGCATTTAAGCTGTTCCTGTAATCAATTGCTCAGTGGTAGGTGACGACAATCTTATCCAATTAGAACAGTGGCAAGTGTATAATTATTGGATTTTCAAGAGAAAAAAAAACCATGCCTTAGTATATTCAAGCTTCAAGTAAATTCAAGCTTATAACTTAAGGTTTTCTTAAAAGTTATAGCATTTTCTAGATTACAGTAATTCTTTCACTCACACACACCCTGTTCACTCACTTGTGATTTACTGCAGAGCAGGAAAAATTGACAATATATGCAGTGGATAAATAGATGCAAAAAAAAAAAGAATAACAAGAATTCATTCATGATACATACTTCTGATATATTAAGGCATTATTTGGCAAACACACAAAATATATTCATAATATTAATTCTTTATTTTGTTTATTTTTGTTTTCAAGGGGTTGATAATACAAAATATGCATTCCTATGGTTGAGCTTCTTTTGATACATGGCACTTACAAAAGAAGTTCATAAATATATATTAATATGCATGTGTAGTGAATTAATTTATGCCAGGTCCTTTTTTTATGCTGTGAAATATCAATTAAATATATTGAAAAAAATGCTATTAAGAAACTGAAATGTGTTCTTGATTAACTAAGCATTTGTAGAAATAAAATTTTCAGTTATGAAAATACTGGTATAACAAGGTCATAAAATCACGTTTGTGAGCTTTTAATGCATGACTAATATTCTGGTTTTGTTTCTTTGCTATCACTTGTTAATTCTACCATTATCTAGCAGATCTGTAGTAAACCCTTTTTTCTCTGCCTGCAACTTTCTAATTACTGCTGATCCTTGCTGCCTTGTCATCAAAACTGATATTTCTGTTGAGACTGATGAAACAAGGAATTATCTTCCTGCCATTGTTTTTTGGTTTTTTTTTTTTTTAATGAACGGATCTAGGTAACACAAGGTGAAAAAAAATCCTTCCTTTATTTGCCAAGTAGCTTATTTTAATTTCAACAGGAAGCCAGCAAATATTTTATAATCAGGAAACATGCTTTGTGTAGAGAGTATTCACCAGAACCTAGAAAAAAAATACCCTTCTGCATTGCACATCAACTTACATAGCAACAGATTTTTCACCAGAAAAAAAAAAAAAATTAGAAACCACACTATTAGCTAACTGCACAAAGTCTCAACAATAAAGATATAGATTGCAAAGTACTAAGAACCAAATTCACTCACTGACTCAAGAATTCTCCAGTTCTGAGCGTGAAGTTTGAAGGACACTTCCAGCACCAGCAGTTTCATGACATTAGTCTTTCTTTTCTTTGCCTTTCTTGTAAAGGAGACAAAGAATATTCCTTCAGGCAGTGTGGTACATTATTTACAATCATAGTCTTTGTTAGAGGGACTGATTGCTAGTGTTTCATTTCACCAGTAAAAATAAATACATTTTAATTAGGCACCCTCAGAATCTGCCTCAGAAGCTGCTTTAAAATTATCAAATAAATACATAAATATTTCTACTATTAAATGAGGCTCTCGGCTTCTGACAGTAGATAAATATCCACTTTTCTTTGCTATGCCCCAAAACCAGTTTTCTCATAAACCTTGACCTTTTGCCTTAGAACTTCTGAAATTGAGCCAAAGAGTAACAAGCTCTTTCAGGAAAGCAGGAGAAATACAACATAATGACCTTGCAATTTCCACGGTCTCAGCTAACCTAACCCTTGAAAAATGCTGCACTGAAGTGAATAAAGCAGATTGTGAAAAACACTGACATTCAACATAATACAGGTTACACTCTTATAGTCAAAATGGTCTTGCACCAGAAGGTTGACCCAGATGAGAGTAAAATAACAGAAAAAAAAAAAAAAACAAACGCATTTATTTTACTTTGAAATCTTAAGAGCTCTTCCAACAGCTGAAGCTCGTCTCATTCTCAACACTCGGTTTCCACAGTAATAACCTTCTCATTAAAACAGTAGTTCGCCAGACCTTGAATAAGTGCTTTTACTGAAAGTATAAGGATTAATCTTTTTTGCTATTACTTTCAATATTCCTTGTTAAAGAGCCACGCATATATGACATTTATAAATGTGTGTACACTACGTATTAATTCAAGTTAAGCCCTGCAGTGAATAATGCTAAGGCCCTTGAATTTAGCTATTTAATTCCTTTCCTCATCTAATTGCTGAAACTATTATTTAATGTCTCTTGTTTTTCTCTCTATTAATCTGTTTGCTTTACTAAATTGCATTCAGTTTTTCAACTCAGAAATTGTACAAATGAGAGGGAAAGTAAAGGTTTTAAACAAAGGAGTAATGCATTTATTTGGAAGAAGTAAAACGTGGCTGAGGAAACATCCAAATTATAGAGTACCTGTCACAAGTGGCCATCTATAAATTAGGGAAGAGCTGGAAAGGGTCAGTGAGGTGAGAGGACTATTAATAACGTGAAGAAAGATAACCAGGGACCTGAGCTGCAGTTGTAGCTCCAGTGGGTGCTGGACCCCGCTGCCCTGGGGGGCTGCATGGGACAGCAGCTCTGGCCAAGGTTGAAGTTGCTGGGTCCAGCCCAACCGGTGGACCGGACCTGACAGAGATGAACAGCTACAGCCAAAAAGGCAAAATACTGCGCTTAACATTTTAATTTTAAGCACAATTGTGTCACCAGGCTTTTCATATGCTATTGTAACTTATGGCTATGAACACGCACTGCGTCAGAGAAAGCTCTAAAAACCTTCTCCCTCTCGGTGTTATCTGCCCAGGTCATTCAGTTTGTGAATTATTGCTTGCATTTAGCATACAGCGGGTTTTTTTTTTCTTCTTTCCCTTTCTTCTGAAGGAAAAAATGTCGAATAAAGACATGGTTCCTGTTCCTTCCGTAGGTTTCTGGTGTAGCTCCAATGCTGTGGATACCACATTGTATCAGCCTGTCTCAGAAAATACAGCAGACTGCTGACGGGGACTGCAGAGACCCACTATATGTTTCAGATAGGACAGATAGCTCTTCAAAAAAAAATAAGGTATTGTGCCTGTAAATTGGCCTAGGATGTGTTGCCTTACATTAAACTCCACGCCAGTCCAAGAATACTCAGCTCCTATGGAAGTGCAGCAGGAAAAGTTTGTTCCTATGACCTACATACCTCACAGGTTTGTAAGACTTTCCCATGACAGCAATAGTTGTTATAAATATAAAATTACAATTACAAAAAAAGCAATTCAGCCAAGAAAACAATAATTAAATAAATTAAGCCTTATTTTATTATAATACCAATGGCTTTAACGTAGTCTGCAAGGACTGACTTCAGTATTCCATTAAGTCTGTACACAAGGAACATGCGTGTGTTTGAAGTTCATGTCGTTCCTGGTATGACTGAAATATTCTGTGCAATAAGTAGGTAAAATAATTGTATCATTTCTGCAAATTAGTTCTGTTTTCTGGAATGAGCTACGCTGTTGCAGGGAGACTTGCATTATTTTCTGTATTCACAGTTTCCCTTCATACTGATAATTGGATACCAGGGCATTTCCACAATATTTTTCCCATCAGCTCGGAAAGCACCTTATGCATATAGTGTGAAGGGCAACAGAAATAACATTGTTCCGTGCTTTGAATTGCAATAGGTAAGTGTGCTTTAGTGGTATCCGACTTCCTCAGGAGAAATCAGCACTGCTCGTGGTCTGAGCCAAAATACTGCAAAAAATGGCCTATTGTCCTTTAATGTTATGCCAATTGTTGTGATTCTAATGGGTAAAAAATTTCGCAAAAAAAATAGTCTTGATTTCAGATCCTTTCCACAAGTTATAATCTCACCAATAAGTTTTTGATTGATTTGCATCAATCTACCATTTTAAAATGGACAGACACACTCGCTCGTGGTCTGAGCCAAAATACTGCAAAAAATGGCCTATTGTCCTTTAATGTTATGCCAATTGTTGTGATTCTAATGGGTAAAAAATTTCGCAAAAAAAATAGTCTTGATTTCAGATCCTTTCCACAAGTTATAATCTCACCAATAAGTTTTTGATTGATTTGCATCAATCTACCATTTTAAAATGGACAGACACACTCTAACACAAGCTCTTTGCCACAATCATTTTCTCTGCTGTCTATCACACAAAACTTACTTGTGTATGTTTTCTTAATACCGAGCCGATTATTGTACCTGCACAATTTAACTTTAGGGGACATAGAAAGGAAGGAAAAAATAAAAGTCTTGTTTCTTTCCACCTATTGCTAGATAGGGCTTTCTTTTTCCTTAAATTAGTGCTGCACTCCACGGTTATACATCCTTTGCTGTACTTCCACAAGACACTGGCCACAGTATCGTTGTCCAAATCATGCAAGGACATTTCAACAGCTAGAGAAAAGAGGTAGCTTTTTGGATGTTTGTCTGCTTTTCTTACCATGGTGGTGTTGGGAAGACTGGACCCATTGAGAATTTAAACAACTTGGCAATTTGACTTTTTGTGGGGTTTTTTGGACTTGTCTGGAGTTTTTTTTTTTTTCTTTTCTTAATAAGTGCAGACTCTAATGCAACGTCTTCTTTCTGCCTGCAAGCTCCAGCATATTTATGTTCCTGCCAACAGCCGTGGACCAAGCTGGGTAGCCTAGTAAAATCATATTAACACACCTTTCCATCAGGGGCTGCTTTCGAATGCAAATAGATGGCATTTTTCCTGGCACCAAAAAAGGCTGTCTCTGGGGATCAACAGTGCAGGCATGTTGATGGTCCTCCCCATCTGATTCTGCCGTGATGACACATTTGTGCTCCCATATAGACCTGATATTAAAGCCCACGCTCTTCAGGTGGACTACATATTGTTGTGTGTCCTGGTTCCGGCTGGGACAGAGTTAACTTTCTCCCCAGTAGCTTGGGGGGTGTGCTGTGTTTTGGGTTTGGTATAAAAGGAGCGTTGATGGCCCATTGATGCTTTGGCTGTTGCTGGGTGATGCTCGCAGCGGGCGGGGGGAGCACAGCCGGGGTGGTGGACCCAGCTGGCCAATGGGGTATTCTATACCATGTGACATCGTGCTCAGTATAAAAACCGGGTATGTGGGGGGGCTCGCCCCCCCGGTTCGTGACACGCGGTCGGTGGTCGGTGAGCAGTACCATTGTGCATCGCCTGCTTTGTATATTCTGTTATTGTTGTTGCCCTCACTGTTACTATTACTGTTCTGTTTTGTTTTATTTCAATTATTAATCTGTTTTATCTCCACCCGGGGGTTTTCCTCCTTGTGCTCTCCTGATTCTCTCCCCCATCCCGCCGGAGGGGGAGTGAGTGAGCAGCTGCGTGGGGTTAAACCACGACATTGTGTCACGTAAATACCCAACGGCGGCCCCTGCCAGAGGGTTTGCATCTTATTTATGGTGACATTTGATATAGCCATAGAAAATGCACCAGTTAAATTTGAAAGCTGTCTGCAATCCATCAGTACCTGCACAACCATCCAAAAAGCTTGGTATTGAACACCTTATAATGCATGGTAATTTTGAGTATTTTTCTTTTCAGCCACATGCATAAGCCATTGAATAGAGGGAGTCGAACACCCTTTCTTCCTCTGGTGGCAGCCATTGGTGTGAGACAGATGCTACCATGTTAGGTTTAGGAAATATAAAGAGGCGTGTCTCTGCAAGCAGATGCCAGGCAGCAATATACTGAAAGGCATCTGTAGGGATTCATCTTTACGTTGTCATCACTCTCTTCTACACGGACTGTGTGACAAATCACCGCCACCCTCTCATTTCTATATGATCTCAACATCTCCCTCAAAATTTTCACATCTTGTTCTCAATAATAACAAAGTTCTTTTGCAGGTCAAAAATCTTCTCATGATTAGTTGTGTACCACACTAAGAATTGCTTTTTCTCCCTAAGCATCATGCAGTCCACCCTAAAATATTCAAGTGTGGGACAGAGTGCTGCTTTTCGTGGTGTTAAAAATAGAGAAAATAATCCTCTCTGAAATATGAGTTATGCATTGGGGGATGGGGACATAGTGCAATCTGTTACTTCTTGGTCTCTCTCCAAGCAGTCTATTACTTTCAAAGGTTTCTGTTTGCATAACTCTCAGTAGACCTCAGCTTTGCTTTAAAGAGGTAAGCCAGTTGCCTCTTGTTTGAGCTATGATCTTCTCTACATTCTTCAGAGATCGTAGCTATAGACTAATCTTGTAGCCAGAATCAATCTTTTACAAGCAGAAGACTCCATTTACATGCACAAGCTTTTGTTTTAGGATCTTAGAGATTTGCTCGCTGAGGTCTTAACAGTAATTCTGACTTCTAAACTTTTTCCACACATTTGCTATTCACTTCATGAATTTTCCTCTGCAGAACCCTCTGTTGTCCCTGATAAGGTACAAGATAGTGACTCTGATGGCCATTAATCTGAAAGAATAATTGTTGCTTAGATTTTTGTTTTGTTTAGTTCTTCTTTTTCTCTCCTATACATGGCTGGTAAATCTTTAGCTGGAATCAATGTGATTACAGAAAAGACAAATCTGGTCCACTGTATTCCAAAGTGTGCTGTGCTTGCAAATTGAAAACTTTATGAAATAAAGTTAGAAACTGGTTGAATGTTCATGAACTAGAGCTACACTAGTTTCTTTAAACTCAGTTAATTCATTTCAGCAAAACGCAGCCACTGACTGAGTTTATAGGAGTGCCAGAAAAGGGCTTTATTACTGTTGACTTCAGTTAAGAGAATGCACAATGAGATTCTTTGAATTAGTTGAATGTGTTTGGACAGCTAATATCTCAAAAAGTCTATTATCTGTATTGACTACTACAACACTACAGAATGTTATAAAATTAATTATATTCTTCATAGCTTAACAATGATTGCCTCATTTAGAAATATAATTACCTATCATTGAGGTTTTCAGCCAGAAGGGGGTTTTTTTGCAGTGTATAACAACTTGGTTTACCAGGCTTCATTTAAATCCCTTGCCTCCTTCTTCTCCTTGTGAAAGTTTGATGTTTTAGGTGACTCTTTTTTTTTTTTAATACCAAAGTTTTATTCCAGGTATTTAATGCCATTATACACAGAGGACAGATTGACACTAAAATAGCAGCCTGGCTAATAAAACGAGAAACCACCAAATGAGAGAATGTTATGGGATGCTCTGTAGTATAATGGGATAGTGTGAGCAGCGTCCCCCTCCTTAAGATTTAAAAGCAGGACAAATTATTATTTAGGAACAAAAATTATGATCCATCTCCTAAAAGGGTCATTCAAAGAGACAGAAATAATAAAATTAAAAACCTGAAGATTTTTTCCACGATTTCCCAAGAAAAGTCTTTCAAGAATATTTGTTCTGGTTTAAAATAATTTTTGAGAAACACAACTATTGTTCCCACAGACACAGCAAAACCAAAACCACCAGGTTTATCCTGATATAAACCGTAATTTCTATGTGCAATTACAATGCATTGGTAGAGAAAATAATTGCTAAACATTGTCAAGTATAATTAGATGGCATCCATTTTTTGTAGACTAGTCAGTTATCCAAACCATGGCAACCCTGCCATCTTCTTCACAGGTTCATCCCTCCTCATCCAGTGAAGAAACAAGGAATTGAGAAATATTGAAGAAAGGCAGAGAATACATTTTGTTATTATTATTTTTCCTGTAGACACTATTCTTTCTCCTTGATAGTATGAGAGATCATCATTCTCCCTTGCTATTAATCTGGCATGTGTATTGACATCGTCTGATTGTAAAAGATGCTATTTATTTCCTGCTGCCTTATAGCTCAAATATAAAAGAAATACTGAGATGCCCCAAACCTTAGGAACAAAATAAAAAGAGAGGAAAATGATGAAGTGTGATAAGTTAAGTGCAAAGAGATCAGGTCCTAATGCTCGAGACATTGGTTTTGCTTAAAAACTACAGATTTTTTTCAGGTTTAGCCTAAAATTAGAATTTGGCTGTTTGGTTTGAAACCAAGTTAGTAGCAAGATGCTGCTTTGTTCCAAAATATTTTTTAATAAAATGCACCACTAAAAACTGATGAGTCAGTAAAACACGCACAATGAATGTAACACTTCCATGGCTTTGCATTCCCTCTCGTGGGTGTAGGTGATCATGTAAAATACCTCTGTAAAACGAACACAGGATGCTTATTACATAGACACAGTATGTCAAAACAAATAGCGTAAATCTTTGTCTCAGAGTAGGGTTTTTTAGGATAACCCCTTAAATCCGTTATAAAATATGATACTGTATATAGATATAACATTACGTACATTGCTGATTACTTTCACAACCACAATTTCTTACAACTTACATTGAATGTTTTAGTACATGAACTATAACACCTGTATAACACTTTACTTGAGTATTTGTGAAATTTTATTTCAATTTCAGGAACACCTCAGTTTACTGAAGTATCAACATTATTCAGAAAACAAGTGCTCTTTAACCATATAATTATATCCACATAGTAAAATATATAGCCTATAATTTAGAAATACATGAATGCCTGATGGATCTTGACAATTGCGAATGTGCAAAACAAATTTTACTTGACCTTCTTGAGTCACTTGAGTTACTGTAGGCTGTCCTTTGGAAGATTTTTTATTGTGCATTCAAACACATCAAGACCTCAGCATAGAAAAACTGAAGCCCATTATAGGCTGACATAATGTAAAGAACAAGCTGCTGTATCTAGGTGCAGAAATGAAGAGCTATTAAACATGGTGGGGCAACCCCCACCCCAAAAACCTACGTTTCCAAACCAAAGGATAGTTTCCAAACTGTGGGTGTTGTGACCGACTCAACACAGGTAACAAGAAATATTTTGAAATCTTCAAACCCTCTCCAAGGGCTTCTCAATGAAATCACCAGGTATGGAGCGTGCCTGTTTTATGGTGATGGTCACGTAGTTTTATCAGCCTCTAATGGTGTTACGATTTTTAAATATGGTTTTTAAATGCAGTGGTGTACAATGTGAGGAACAAAAGCAATACAAACCACAGGTATGAAGAAGCTAGTAGAAGACTTTCTTCAATTAGGAAAAGTCACACTGAGCACTTCTGATGGATTTTGTAGTTAATGCACTCTCCCTTCAATCAGACATATAGACTAAGGCACCTGGTTCAGACAAGGACCCCTAGAAATAGTCTTTTGGGGGACTTTTTGCAGGCAAAATACCTATTGTAACAGGTCTTGATAGCAACATGCAGAATGTTTTGTTGGAGAATTTTTCTAAAACTTGATTTTCCATACAACCTAGTGTTACACTATTTGAACAAAAGCTAATTAAAATAAATACAAAGAGTGTGCAAGGATCAGAGGAATGAAAGCAGGTGAAGGAAACTCAGTAACCTAATCACTGAAAACAGTACACTGAGTGTGCTGCTCCTAAATCCATCAGAGAAGATGAGCACTTTGTCCCTAGTGTGAAACCAGGGAGGTGATTCAGTAAAAGGACCCCTCTGCACGTGGGGTGGGGAGCGCTGCACATGCATGCAGGGGCACAGGACTCTTGGGATGGAACCAAGAGAGCTTTGTGACTGTGTAAAACTTCTTACAGGATATTTTAAGGGGATTAAGGAGATGTGCAAGACTTAATATTGGATGTTCAAGGGAAGGACAAAGGCAGGAAAAAGGAGGGATCAAGGAAAAACAGAAGGAAAAAGGAAAAAGGGATGAAGGAGGCCAGTCAAATGTAAACATGAGCTCAGTCACCATACTTGCCTGACTGAACCCCATGGTTGGTCACCACAGTCTGTCCCACAGTCTTATTAAATCTATTTCTAAATATTTTTAGTTAAACTTACCCGTCAGCCTCACCTCTGTGCCTGGGAAGATCATGGAACAGATCCTCCTAGAAGCTGTGCTAAGGCACACGGAGGACAGGGAGATGATTCGATATGGCCAGCATGGCTTCACCAAGGGCAAGTCTTGCCTGACCAACCTAGTGGCCTTTTATGATGGAGTGACTACATGAGTGGACAAGGGAAGAGCTATGGATGTTGTCTATCTGGACTTCTGTAAAGCCTTTGACATGGTTCCCCACAACATCCTTCTCTCTAAATTGGAGAGATATGGATTTGATGGATGAACTATTCGGTGGATAAGGAATTCGTTGGATGGTCACATCCAGAGAGTAGTGGCCAACAGCTCAATGTTCGGATGGAGATCACTGACAAGTGGTGTCCCTCAGGGTTGCATACTGGGACCGATACTGTTTAATATCTTCATCAATGACATAGACAGTGGGATCAGGTGCACCCTCTGCAAGTTTCCAGATGACACCAAGCTGAGTAATGCAATCGACATGCCTGAGGGATGGCATGCCATCCAGAGGGACCTGGACAAGTTTGAGAAGTGGGCCCATGTGAACCTCATGAGGTTCAACAAGGCCAAGTGCAGGGTCCTGCACCTGGGTTGGGGCAACCCCCAGTATCAATACAGGCTGGGGGATGGATGGATTGAAAGCAGCCTTTCTGAGAAGGACTTGGGGGTACTGGCGGATGAAAAGCTGGACATGAGCCGGCAATGTGCGCTTGCAGCCCAGAAGGCCAACCGTATCCTGGGCTGCATCAAAAGCAGCTTGGCCAGCAGGGCAAGGGAGGGGATTCTGCCCCTCTGCTCTGCTCTGCTCTGGTGAGACCCCCCCTGCAGTGCTGCATCCAGCTCGGGTTCCTCAGCACAGGAAAGACATGGACCTGTTGGAGCAGGTCCAGAGGAGGCCACGAAAATGGTCAGAGGAATGGAACGCCTCTCCTGTGAAGAAAGGCTGAGAGAGTTGGGATTGTTCAGCCTGGAGAAGAGAAGGCTTCGGGGAGACCTTATTGCGGCCTTTCAGTACTTCAAGGGGGCTTATAAGAAAGATGGGGACAAACTTTTTAGTGGGGCCTGTTGCAATAGGACAAGGGGGAATGGTTTTAAACTCAAAGAGGGTAGATTTATACCAGATATAAGGAAGAAATTTTTCACAATGAGAGTGGTGAAAACTGGCATAGGTTGCCCAGAGAGGTGGTAGATGTCCCATCCTGGAAACATTCAAGGTCAGGTTGGAGGGGGCTCTGAGCAACCTGATCTAATTGGAGATGTCCCTGTTCATTGCAGGGAGGTTGGACTAGTTGATGTTTAAAGGTCCCTTCCAACCCAAATTATTCTATGATTCCATGATTCTATTCTATGATTTTTTCTGTGGGGACGGTCTCTATTCTAGGGAGCGGGTGGCTGAGGGTGTGTGTGTTGTTGCACATCAAGCTGGGCTAATTTGCCAGTAGTGCGAGACCTCCACCAGGAAAGAGCTGGCAACTGAATAATGGACTGAAGGTCCAGGCACAGATGCTGGATGGACTAAAAGTCCCACTCATATTTGAGGGATCAGTGACTGTGGTGTGAATCCAG
Organism: Fulmarus glacialis; assembly: GCF_000690835.1. Lineage (NCBI taxonomy): Eukaryota > Metazoa > Chordata > Aves > Procellariiformes > Procellariidae > Fulmarus > Fulmarus glacialis. The sequence continues at coordinate 19,930 of NW_009208662.1, forward strand.
AGAATGAGGGGTCAATATGCTCCACTGATGAACTTCAGCGCTGATCAGGGCAGGGAGGGTCGGGTGTGGGCTCCTTGTATTGATCATATTCATGTGGGTGCAGCTTGTGGGTGCTGATAAGGGCACTGGTCTTTCTACGGTGACCTGTGAGAGTTTGCACGGGTACTATGTGCATGCATGTGTTGGTTGGGAATACGTGCTCAGCCTCTCCCCAGAGCTCTCTCCCCAGGGCTGGGAGCCCTCCGGATTTGGCTGCAGCAGTCCAGGAAGGACGTCCCCTGGGTGCCAAAGTCTGCTGGATTTGTCTACTTCTAACATTGGAGCATAGCCAGTTCTGCATCTGCCAAGTGAGAGAAAATTAGATGTGTTGGTAACTTTGCCTTTGGAAATGTCAGTACTGTCAGGTCTAAAGATCACCTAAACAAGAATTTAGGGGAATCTCTCTGATACCCATCTGGAAATCTAGCTTTAGGAGAGTTTGACTTTTCTTGGCCTTTTTTGTAACCTTCTGTAAAGTTACTAGCAAAACTGCTCTGCCAGACTCTCCCAAATGAATGTCTCGCTGCAATAAATTGAGGATTGTCTCTACGTAGAGGAGAACAAAAAGTCTATACTGTTGAGAGTTGTATTTCAGAAGGGTTGCGACATGCATCTCTAAAGGAAACACAAGAAAGGATTCATTCTATGTACTAAGGGATTACAAATGTCTAAACACTTTCACATAATTAATCCTCATCCTTTTGCTTGTCAAAGTGCAGGGAACCTTGGGCCATTGCATTTCTACTTCACAAGAAGTAGAAGACATCCAGAATCACCATCCAGGGCATGGTACAAGACCTCCTCATCTCAAGCAAGAGATTTCCTCTGAGCACTGCTCAGTCTGCTGGACCATTTTAAAACAGACTTTTAGCTTTGGAAGTATACTGTTCAAGATTTTATGTTCCTGGAAAATAAAATTCTTAATTTCACACTTTGAAACTTTTCAGCTCCTGTGCTTCTGGGACAATAGACCAAGCTTATGATCTCCATCTCAAAGATGTAAAATTGCAGTTACAGAGCTGAAATCCCTGGAAATATATTTCTGTAGCAGAAATAAGTATCTTACAAACATCTTAGTTACTCAGACTGCTGTGTCTTTGGGGAAATTTTTTCAGCCATTCATTAAAAAGCAACCTACAGTTGAACATTTAAAACATTCATATGTATTATGGTTCATGTCAATTGATACAGTCCCTCATTTGGGTGGCATTTCACTAAGCAATGGAGGAAGTTTGATGGAGAAAGTGAAAAGACATTCTTATTTCTTGACCTGTGAATTAATTCCTTCACCTCTGAAAAGCAAAATATAGTACTGAATGTCCCTGAAACTGGTCCTCAACCTCCCCCAATCTGAAACATCCCATGAAATAAAGATATTATACAGTGTGGAGGATGATGGGAAGAAATAATTAAACATGTATATAATTTAAATAACTTTTAAATATTTGGTCAAAAATACATAAATCCCTGCCCTGTGCACAGCTAATAGTCCTGTCAGGGGACGTATCATATATTCTGGCTGCTGGCACATGAGTTTATTGTATCATCATGCAACTTTGCACTGCCTTCTTCTAGGTAGCTTATGGCACTGAACCTTCTAGGACTCTCTTTTTTCCTAACTTCCAAATCTTGCACTCTTTTGGTACACCAACCACACTAGTTTATCTGCTCCCTACACCCTCCAAATGGAATAAAAAATTAAAAAAAAAAAAAAAAGAAAAAACATTATTTCAAACTTCTGAATTCAGACAATGAATTGTCTTCTCACCTAGTTTTATCAAAAAGATATCAGAATGTTCCCAAATATTGTAGCATTTGTTCTCAAGCGTCTGTTTCTTGGGGTTGTTTGCAACCAGTCTTATTAATATTGTTTAGCAAGAATTTTAGATATTTATATTTTCTTTTTATTGCAGAAACACTAGAAGTTTCAATCCTGGCCTGAAAGTTATTCTTTTAGTAAAGACATAAATAAAGACCTATAAATTAACTTTAAGAAGGTAAAATATGGAAATGGTAATTCAAGGATCTTTCTTTTTTTTTATAATCACAAATATTTCACTACCTGAAGCATCTACATTCATATCAGGAATGTCTATATCATACTGATGGGGACTCCTCCAGATATACAAGGAGAGCATATAGTTATTACTGAGCTGCAAACTTTAGACTCTACTTAAGCTCAAAGCCTGACCTTTCTTCTTTTCTTAGTGACACAGGGTGGTTATTCTACTTGTAGACAGCAGAGCACTTTAGGGTGTATAAAATTACCCAAATTCTTTCTTTGTCTTTTTGGAATAACAGATGATTTTTTTTTTTAAGTATTTAGTGGAAGCTAAGTGCTCTTGCCTTGCGATCATAATACACAGTCATATGTCCTGGGGCACAGAGTCTGACACGGTGCTGGAGAGGTGGATTACTTATGCTTAAATATTTTCCTCTGAACAAGCATATATATATATATGCGCACACACACTCATTTAATGTTGTAAGGAAATTACTCAAATGCATGTTGCAGTTCTAAAAACAGGGGCTTCTCCTTATAAACCATTGAACGAGAAGGCAAACGCTAGAAATAATGACTGTATCTGAGGCTTATCACCTTGAGTCCTGGAAGCACTGTGAAGGTATAGGATTGTCAAAAAAAAAAAGGAAATGAACAAAGATAAAAGATCTCAAGACGTGCAGAAGCAGCACTGTTAGTGTTAAGTGAACTGAATTCAGACTCACTACTCTCCCAAAGTAACAAAAAAGAAAACATCTTTTAAGAACTCCACACAGTGCAAGAAAAAAAACGTAATTTAATCTTGGATCAATATTTGAAAGTGGTAAGTGGAAATTGCCGCTCAGTAAGGATTTTGGCTCACAAAATTCCATTTCATTTTGCTTTCATGTGGTGCAAGTCTGGGATAACATTCCAAGTGTTGGATTGTACAGAGGGAAAAGAAATACTTGCACTACTTACTCTCTGCTCTATGTTAATATATAACATTTACATATCATATACCATATATTACATGTGATACATCATCTATACCTATAAAATATATGGTAATTGTTTAATAAATTGAGATACCAGACCATGGATTAACCTGTGAAATAGAGCAGATCACAAGCTCAGCTGGTGCCAGACTTCTATTGCCAGTTGGTGAATATGAATTTTGTCCTCATATATATATATATATATAGGCAGTTGTCAGTTGACATCTCCTGGCGTAGAAGCAGCCTGGGCTCAGTGGTGCTGCCTGTGTTGCACTGCTACAGGCAGAGCTAGACTTCTGAGGGCAGGGAGGGTCAATCTCAATTGCTCAAGTTAAAGGAGCTGCAGTTCTGCTCTCTTATATAGGATATGGTAGCAGCCCAGCTGTATGCAGCGTTATGCACAGAGGCAGTATTTGCTGCAGCTCGCTTTAGCCTCTCACGCATTACTGGCAACTGTCTGACCCCAGAGTGGAGCGAAGAAGGATCTTCTGCAAATACTGAATCCTCAAAGCCCTCCAGTCCCCATGTCCTTCCTCTCCAGAAACTGAATCACAGCCCATCAATGTTAGTGGGATGAGCCTACTGGCTGTGCTGGGGTTGATAGGTTTTAAGGGAACCCATAAGATTTTTAAAATAATCTGCAACACAAACCAAAAGGAGGCAGGGTCTCCTAACCGGCAATGCCATGGAGAAGAAGTTCCCATCTGCTGCTGCGTGTCCCTGACCACACTTCACCTTACCTCCTCCTCCCCCATCCTTTGTCTGACCTGTGCATGTAGACTGTAAGATTTTTATTTTAACAGTGATTTTTCAAAATACACTGCTTTTTCTCTCATAGGAAGAGAATCTGATAGAGATTGAGTCTGATTCTGAACTGAGAGTCTGATACTGATTATAGATGACACTGCTTTGCAAATAATAATAACAATAATAATAATTCTAACAATAACATCTACTAAGTAAGTAGATATATAAAAGAGGTGTGGTTTGGGGTGTTTGGGGGCTTTTGTTGTTTTGGTTTGTTTTTTGTTTTACTTCTCGTAGTCATGAAAAAGAAGTAAATAAAAAGCAGACTAATGGTCGGTTTGGCTCACTTTACCCCTGGCTTCTTTTGTCCCTCGGTGTAGAAAAAAAGGAAGACAGTTAGTAGTACATACACAGAATCAGTGAGCAACAGGAAAAATTCCAGGGGTGAAAGTACAGAAAACTTACCTTGCAACAGCTACAACATGCGGAGGTGTCAGAGCTGTGCCAGCAGTGGAAGAATTTGCTTAATGAAAATTTTCCCCAGGCATCCAATAATGTCGCTTGTGATTTCCACTGAAGATTACCCATCAGTTAGCACAAATTTGCTTTTTAATTGGCCTGTATTGCACCTGCCACATTCTGACTCCCCAGTCTCTGAAGCATTGGCAAAAGAAAGAAGGTGGATATCTGGGGGGATTTAAGCTTAATACATTACAGGAAGGGCACGCACAGCAACAATTAATGTTTAAAAGACAAGAATAATGTGCACTAGCACGAAGTGACGAGGAAGAGGGAAAGGGACCTGGGGAGTAACTAATGAACAAGATTAATTAGCCACAGCAGAAAGATCTAAAGCTCCAGTGAATTCAGTGGGAAGCTTTAATTGTGTTGACTTTTGTGGGTCCTGGGAACAGCCCAAGGAGGCCAGAAGTAGAAAATCCAGCAGCAAGGCTACGTTTATCCAGGCTTATTTTTAAAAGAACGCCAAAGTCAGTGTGTGCTGAAGGTAAACTGTAAACAGCTGGGCAAGCTGACTAAAGAGCAGCGCGACGCGGGAGGCTGACGAGCACGTAGCATGGCAGCACCTACCAGCAGCAGGCGGGCAGGGAGGTAGAATGACTCCATGCGCTGTGTGACCGTAACTCAACTCGTTTGTGTTGTTCACGGTGGCGTGGCTGTTGTTGGTTTGTTTATGGGGGCGTGGGAGGGAAGAAAGAAAATAATGAACCTGAGAAATAGAGGATATTTTCATCTAGACGTGCAACGGTGTAGAGGCTCTGCCTCACATCAGGCCTGATGTGCTGCAGAGCGTACAAACATCCAGTAAGAGGTGTTTTCTGATTTGGGAGGCTTAAATATAGGCAAAGGAAACCAAGGGTGAAAAGGAAGCAGGGCCACACCGACCTGCTGGAGCTCAGAAGGAGGCTTCCAGGAGTCCAGGTGCAGTTCACCGATCCAGGCACGGGACGCTCCAGGTCACCGTTGCCCATGTCAGAAGGAGCATAACGCAGCTGACTCCACATTCATAGATGCTGGCTTTCTGCAAGGTCAACCCATAGCAAAGGCAACCAGGCTGGTCCTTTGATATCTTGTGGCAGCAGGGATGAATGAGGGCAAAGAAGGTGACGGTGGTGACCCAGGACAAGGGGGAGAGGGGAACGGGGGTCCAGGGGGACAAGGAGTCGGTAGTTTTGAGTAAGCACAGTGGGACACTGAGGAAGCAAGAGCAGAGCCAGATGAAAAGGGCAGCAAATCATCTTATTCAGGTAAGGGAGAAGGAAAGGCAGGGAATGGGAGGGGTGGACAGGCTCTCCTGTCCAGCATAATCTAAACAAAATATTTACAGTTAAAATCTCACCTTATTTGTTGGATTGAATAAGAACAGTTTTCCTCTAGAACTTGCATAAAGCTTGTTATTGCATTCAGGTTCTTCCTCCTCAGTTTAATCTATATGTGTTTTAAATACTTTTTTTTTTTTTTGTCTCTCTTGGCTCAAATTTTCTGTTTGGTGTTTGTCGTCTTCGGCCTTGCAGTTGTTTTGACTATTCTCACTGTGCAGCGTTGGCTGGGTTAGCAAGAGCCACAGCCTGCCTGCTGTGCCCGGGGTAAAACGGACACACGAGGCACAAAGACCTGAGGTATCAGGAGCTCTGCCTTTTCTCGAAAGCTTTCTTCTTCCCCATTTTTCTAATGGCTCCCTTTACTGATCTCCATATTCGAACGGACAATTTTCTTTTTCTTCATAGGGAAGTGTCAAATTTATTTGGATTTCTTAAGAGCAAGACAAATTGAACTTCCAGGGTGAAAGTTTGTTGGAGACGGCTCAGTTTTGTTCATATGTTCAAACTATTTTTTTTTTCCCTCTCTTCCAGAATGGTTGGATTCTCCTTGCTCAGATTACTATGTAAGTCTCAGAGAATATACGTTTATATATATGAATATGTATAAGTTCCTTGCAGTGGCTTGCTGGGAGATTCTGCTTCCAAACTGTGCAGCTCCCTGGCACAGCTGAAGGAGCATATGACTCCACAGCTCCCAGAGGTTGTGGCTCCAGAGAAATACTATCACGCAGATAACACGGGCAGCATGGATGCTGATTTCTAATGTTTGCATCTCTGCTCCAGGAACTGCAGAAGTGGGAATGTAGTAAAGCTTCTCAGGGTTGCCTTTCTAAGGAAAGTGTCAATTCAATATAAATAAATAAATATTTTGCTTTGAAATTAAAAATAAAATTGAAAAATTAATTCTAGAAAATGTGGGCATTTGTTTTTACTCTTTTAAACTCCTTTAAACTCGCAAAACATAAATTTTAAGTTTCAGCTGGTTTTGTTGAGGGCTTTCCTAAAACTGACTGCATTTCCTTACAGCGGAGTTTCATAACCACCTTCAGCTGATGGATTCTGCACTGCTGTGCATGGGCGGCTTCTCCTTTTTTCTCCCGCACACTGCTCCCTTGGCTGTGTCCTCTCGCTTGTTTCCTTGGGTGGTTAAAATAACCGTGCAGATGTGTAGTGAGTCGCATGAGTTGACGGAAAGCAATTTTTTCCCTCCAGAGTTAAATTTCAATCAGGTCAGTGAACTGATCTGCCTTACTGGGTCCAAGCGAGTGTGAGACGGCGGTGGGAGGAGATGGCTGCAGGCAGAAGAGAGGCAGGATTGCCCCTAGATTTCGTATGATTTTACACTCTTTTACGGTGATCGTGCACATGGCATTTTTTCTTTGCTATTCTTCCCCTACCGACCCCATCCCCTTTCCCCAGGTGCCTGCTCTCCCTGCCTGTAACTGTTTATTGAGTCCTTGGTTTATTTACAGGAGAAATAAAGTTATTCAATAAAGATAGTCAAAATAGAGATATTCAGATAATAGCTGTATAAGTATGTATATTTGAAATTTTATCTTTGCAGTGCTAGACTGTGTTGTAATATCTGTGATATATTGCTGTTCCCTTTACATTATAACAGATTGTCTATTATAGAGGCAAAATTTAATAAGGCCATGTACATTAACATTATGGCATAATTTCCTGGCTGCCAGACAGGAGATATTTTGAATCTTAAGCTGTGTTTGATATGTTAATATATGATGTAAGTACCAAATGAGGCTCTATTAACATCACTTGCTTAAACATTTTTCAATTTTCCTGTTAAGTCAGAGTGGGGGGAAAAAAGGTACTTGGTTCAAAGTGAAGAAATCGTGAGCTGTTTTATATACTTTAGTAGCAGCCCAGTTGTTACAGTTAGTAGCTATCTGCATGAAAACCAACCATCCTGTTAATGGTATAAGTACCAGCAGCGATGAGTCCACGCGCAGCAGCTTTCTACTCAACAGAATAAAATGAAAAATAATTGTCATCATGCACTTGTTCAGCTGTCAGAGTCGTCATTTAGAAATAGATGGGCTCTACGAGGCAACTACTCCACCTTGCCTCTTGAATTTACGCTTCCCAGTTATCTGCATATTTTCTTTTTATGTAACGTGTACAGTGTGCTATTTGAAGGAACTGTAAAAGATTTAGGAAAATTGAGAAGCGCTGCGGTTGCATAGATCAACAGCCCTAGAGGCAAATTCCACCTCTACCAGTGACCTTAATTTTGACTAGGGGCAAATTGCTTCTTTTTTTTCCTCTAGTAGGATCTATTTTGTTTCTATACCACTTTTAAACCCTTTTGGTTAGGTATCTCTTATTTTGGGTTGGTAAAATCCAGATGTGATGAATCTAGGAGCCTCCAGTCCCCTTCGGGGTTTGAGGCGGTACCAGCATGGAAATAATCATTATAATAATTATTAATAAAAATAATATGCAAGTGTAAATATAACTGCTTATATAAGCATAGAAAATAGTAGCTTTTTCCTGGACTAGATTAAGGCAGTTTCTTAATTTTTTATAAATCTACAGCTTAACCAGCTAAAGGGCAATTGTATCTGTCTTGTAGTTCAAAGAGCAAATACTATAATGCCTGAAAAGACACTGAGGAAACCTTTAAATCAGTCTTCATTATGCCTGAACACGAGGTACAGCTCAATGGTGGCTGTATCTAGTCTGCATCCCTCATATTACTGCTTGTATGTATAAATGTATATATGTATATTGTATGCTTGTATGTATAATGGCTAAAATATATATGTAAGATTAAGATATAGCATAATCTTGATACGGTCTGTCCTCAGAAGGGTTAATGTCCAGCATCTGAGCCTCTGCACAGGGCTGACATTGAGCTACAGCAAACTAGAGATTTATCTTTGTCAATCAGATGTGACATTTAAGCTAATTTCCCACCTTCATAGTTTTTCTACCTTTGGTGCAACAACAGGTAATGTCAGAAGCAGAGCACAGGATGTTGTTAAAAATCAAAACGACAGCTGAATTTGCCTTCTGCCCATAGTCATTGAACTAAGTATTTCCCTTTCTGCTCTGTGAGTTATTTCGAGATACCCTGAAAACAACTAAGCAGAATTTTAAATCTGTTCACGCTTTAGTTATGGCAACAACATAACCCACTCTATCTGCTGGTGTCAAAATTTTCTCAGTAAAATCGTCTCACTAAAATCAGCAAAAAACTTTGTGGTTTGTTTTTTTGGTTTTATTTATAAAGGGTTTTATAAGGGTCTCTTCCTGTTCTAGCTGCACTTTTAGGAGACACTTTTTAATCACAAATACATGCCAGAGATTTAAGACCAATAAGAGCATCAACAATTGCAAAGGGCAGTCAAATCTGATCTTTATTTCAGGAATACTCTAGGGATTTGCAGCTCCAGAGTCCTCAGTTCTGTCCTGGGCAATAAAACAACCCACAGAGGACTTTGAATAATTCTTCCTTGCATGCTGCACATGATTTCTGAATGTGTAGGGTTTGATTCTGCAAAATCATTAACAACAGGAATGTTTAAGGTGATGGGGGGGGCAAAGATGCAAGAAATAAAGTGTTCTGAATTATATGCATTAAGGAATCACTCTGAATCCAAAGATGTCCAGCTGCAGATGGGAATGCTGTGCTTCAGCAGGGGAAGGAAAGATGTAACAGACAGCAGGAAAAATCCACCAACACACTTATTTTTCATGATGCTAAGACTATAGCTGATATGATAGTAATTTTGCTAGCTGTGCACACTACAACCTACACTATTCCTTTTCAGGCCTATGACTTTCGGATTCTTCATGCACCCTGTCATGGTTTAACCTGGCAGGCAGCCAAATATCACGCAGCCGCTCGCTCACTCCCCCCGCCAGTGGGGCGGG
>NW_009208662.1:29454-30264 GCF_000690835.1 Fulmarus glacialis
GTAAGAGTGAGAAAAACTCGTGGGTTGAGATAAAGACAGTTTAATAGAACAGAAAAGGGAGAATAATAATGATAATGATAAAATATACAAAATAAGTGATGTGATTCACAATTGCTCACCACCCGCGCTGACCGATCGCTACTTCCTGGATCACACCTACCATTCATATACTGAGCATGACGTCACATGATATGGAATACCCCATTGGCCAGCTGGGCTGGCTGTCCTGATTATGTTCCCTCCCATCTTGTGTACCTAGCTCAGTCAGTAGGCATGGGAGCTGTCCTTGGACTAGCAGGGTACTTAGCAACAACTGAAAACATCAGTGTGTTATCACGCTACTTCCTGGATCACACCTACCATTCATATACTGAGCATGACGTCACATGATATGGAATACCCCATTGGCCAGCTGGGCTGGCTGTCCTGATTATGTTCCCTCCCATCTTGTGTACCTAGCTCAGTCAGTAGGCATGGGAGCTGTCCTTGGACTAGCAGGGTACTTAGCAACAACTGAAAACATCAGTGTGTTATCAACATTCTCCTCATACTAAATCCAAAACACAGCACTAGGAAGAAATTTAACCCTATCCCAGCCGAAACCAGGACACACCCCCATTAAGGAAAGGATGTCCTAGGACTTCCTCCATAAGGAAAAACTCCATCATAGTAGTCAGACATTCGGCCGATCAAGTTAACTAAATGCATAAGGTTATCCACCATTGCTCTTATTCTAGTATTCAGTAACTCCCTAAATAAACTATTAAAATAATGACTGTTGTGTGATCTCTTTTTTTTTTTTTTTTTTTT
>NW_009208662.1:30289-31858 GCF_000690835.1 Fulmarus glacialis
AATTCCCACGTAGGAGGTGCAGCAAAAACCTGGTGTTTTTTTTTTTTTTTTGGAAAGATCTTGAAATAGTCATCACAAATTATGAAACTGAAATCAGGCAACCAAGAGAAAAATGAGTCCTGACAAAACTGGGGCCATTCTGCAAAAACACTGACCCTTCTGTACAATAGCACAGACTTTGAAAACTTGTGGGTTTTTTTCTTCAGCCATAGAATTTCTGCCATTTTCAGTTTGGGATTTGGGGCATTTACACTACACAGTACAAATAGTCATCACAAATTATGAAACTGAAATCAGGCAACCAAGAGAAAAATGAGTCCTGACAAAACTGGGGCCATTCTGCAAAAACACTGACCCTTCTGTACAATAGCACAGACTTTGAAAACTTGTGGGTTTTTTTCTTCAGCCATAGAATTTCTGCCATTTTCAGTTTGGGATTTGGGGCATTTACACTACACAGTACATCAGTCTCAAGATGTACTGTGAATTGACGATGTTGGTCGTTGAAGCGATGACCACTCCAATGTGGAGAAGGAGAGATGGAAGTTAGTTGAAGGTGGTCAAAAAGGAGCAGGCCGCAGGAACAAGGGGGAAAAAGTTGCAAAAAAATTAAATGGCTGCTTTCTGTAGTATCGATCTTCATACAGTGTACAGTCACAGGTTCCCAGAAGCTTTGCCTTACCATATTGTTCAAAGTTAGGCGTAATTTGCTGTTGATAAGCAGACACTTCACCCAGTGCACGTTCAATATTCGCGACTCACTGCTTTCATAGAGGCTTTCTCAATTTTGGCTGTCCTTATTCTACTGACCTCATACGTGTATACTAACTACTCTTTCATAGATTTGTAGATCACCAAACTGTCAAGCTTTTTAAAATCCAGTGGAATATGACCAATTAAACAGAATAATTTCCTAGTTCTTTTTGAGACACAAGAGGAAAAGTAAATTAAGCAAAAGCAAATTTCAAGGAAAACTAGATGAAAAAGGCTCAGGCAATGGACAGTAGTGATTATATTTCTCATACTATGACTGCCAGATAACCTGAAGTCCATGCCATTTGTGTGTAATATCTATTCGTTAGAAGTAAGAAGCTATTATAAAAGAAGTACAAGTACAGGGTTATGTTGCATATAACCTGGGCCAGGTGCTACTGGGGCTGCATAACGACCCAACCTCCACATCTACTGCAGTCAAGGGAAAGGGAGGGGAAACTTATCACTGTGGGCACCACAAAAACCCGGTGCCTATCTTTCTTTCATAAAACCACCAGAGAGAAACTGCCTTATTTGAAATGAGGATGTAGTAAACTTATATCATAAGGCAGACATCACTGTAAATTAATTTCTGTTAGGCAAATCCAAAGGTTATCACTCACACAACATTAATCATTTAATAGAAATAATGCTTTGCTGACTTTGGGCTTGGGTGTTGGGAGACATCCTGACTTCAGTCTGATTTCAGTTCAGCAATGCTCTCAAACATGTTTAACTTTTAGGACCGGAGTAATCCCACCGGATTCACATGGACTTCTGGCATACTCAAATACATAGAATCATAGAATCATAGAA
>NW_009208663.1:0-1403 GCF_000690835.1 Fulmarus glacialis
CCAGTTTGAAAAGGAGCTATTTACTACCATGTTTTGGGCGCAGCCTGTCAGCCAGTTCCCCACCCACGACACAGACCACTTGTCTAGTCCATAATGCATCAGTTTCTCTAGGAGAAGGCTGTGGGAAACCATATCGAAAGCCTTGGAGGAATCCAGGTAGACAATGTCCACCACTCGTCCCACATCAACCAAGCAGGTTACTTTGTCATAGAAGGCGATCAAGTTTGTCAAGAACGATTTGCCCTTGGTGAATCCGTGCTGGTTTTTGCCAGTCAGTACTTCATTTAACTTGTTATAGGCCCCAGGAGGATTTGTTCCATAACTTTCCCAGGGACTGATGTAAGACTGATGGGCCTATAATTTTCTGGATATTCCTTTAAGTCCTTCTTTTATATGGGGGTGGCATTAGCCTTCTTCCAGTCTTCTGGGACATCCCCCAATCTCCACAACTTCTCAAAGATTATGGAGAGCGGCCTCACAATGACATCAGCCAGCTTTCTTAACACCCTTGGGTGGATAATGTCAGGGCCCATCTATTTGTAGGGGTCAAGCTCCTATAATAGTTCACATACCAACTCTTCCTTCACCGATGGTGGATCTGTGTTTGCATCAACCTGGATTTTTGTTCCCAAGGCCTGGGGCCCAACAGTGCTGGTAAAGACAGGAGTGAAGAAAGTGTTGAGAACCTCTGCCTTTTCAGAGTTGTTGGTGACTAATTCACCTCTCCTGTTTAAAAGCAGGCTAGTATTTTCCTTCTGTTTCTGCTTGTTGTTTACGTACCTGAAGAACCCTTTCTTGTAGTTTTTGACACCTCTGACCAATTTAAATTTGAGTTGAGCTTTTGCTTTTCTAACTGCATCTCTGCACACCCTGGTAATGCCCTTGTAGTTCTCAATGGGTATTCATCTGCTTTTCCATCTCTGGTACGTATCTCTTTTGGTTTTGAGCAGACTCAGAAGCTCGCAGTTAAGCCAAGGGGGTCTCTTACTCCGCCTACTTTCCTTACCTTTAAAGGGGATGAACTGTTTTTGTGCTTCCAGGAGAGCATTCCTGAAAAACTCCCAGCACTCGCTAGCTCTTTTATCCTCCGTGGAAGTTTCCCACAGAATCCCCTCCAACTGAGCTCTGAGAGAGCTGAAGTTTGGTCTTCTAAAATCTAAACCCTTTGTCTTAGTACTAACCTTCAGTGTGCTCATCAGGATCCCAAACTCTACAATATTGTGATGACTGCAGCAAAGGCTATCACTAACCAAGTGTCATGATTTAGCCCCAGCTGGCAACCAAGCACCACACAGCCGCTCGCTCACCTTCCCCCGCCCCCCCGGTGGGATGGGGGAGAGAATCTGAAGAGCAAAAGTAAGAAAACTCGTGGGTTGAGATAAGAACAGTTTAATAATTGGGAA
>NW_009208663.1:1450-10964 GCF_000690835.1 Fulmarus glacialis
AAAGAGAGAGCAACAAAACCCAGGAAAAACAAGTGATGCAACCACTCACCACCCACCGACCAATGCCCAGCCAATCCCTGAGCAGCGATTGTCGTCCCCGGCCAACTCCCTCCAGTCCTCTAGTTTATATACTGAACATGATGTCATATGATACGGAATATCCCATTGGCCAGTTTGGATCAGCTGTCTTGGCTGTGCCTCCTCCCAGGTTCTTGGGCACCTGGCAGAACATGGGAAGCTGAAAAGTCCTTGACTTCGTGTAAGCACTGCAACTACTTAACAACAACTAAAACATCAGTGTGTTGTCAACATTATTCTCATACTAAATCCAAAAGACAGCACTATACCAGCTACTAGGAAGAAAATGAACCCTATCCCAGCTGAAACCAGGACACCGAGATATTACAAAGCAGGTTTTCTTGTTTTGTGAGTAGCAAGTCCAGCAGTGCCTCATTCCTGGTTGGCACATCTAGCATTTGTATGAGGAAGCAGTCCTCTACACATTCCAGGAACTTGATGGATGACATGTGAGCTGCTGTATTGTTCTTCCAACAAATGTCTGGGTAGTTGAAGTCACCCATAAGAACCAGGTTCTGTTGACCTGAAGCTTCCTTAAGTGACCCAAATATAGCTTCACTTGCCTTATTGTCTTGGTTTGGAGGTGGGTAGCAGAAGCCTACTGTAAGATTCCCCTTGGAGATGACGTCTCTGATCTTGACCCAGAGGCATTCGATAGGGCTTCCAAAATCGCCGTAGTTGACTTCTATACATTCAAGGTTCTCCTTAACATAGAGTGTGACTCCTCTTCCTCTTCTTCCCTGCCTATCTTTACGAAACAGCCTATCTGACTGGGCGCAGAGCTTCAGTTCCTCCTCTTTGTTCCCCAGGCTGTGTGCATTGGTATACATACACCTGAGGTGGTTGGTCTTCTGGTTCTCATCTTGGGAAGCAGCTAAGGAACGTTTGTTGCTGCTCTGGTTGGCCTGGCTTATTCCCCAGCTGGTTGCAATGGCGTGACCGTTGCCACTTTGGACCCCGCCCCCCGAGTCCTTCAGATCCTACCTTTCCATTTTTTACAACCAACATATAAAATAGAGGGAAAAGAGTAATGGCTAACTGGAGAAGAACTAGAAATGCTTAGCCTTCCTTTTACTCAGTAGGATCAAAATCAGAATACTGGTGAGATCTATGGTACTTCTAGAAGAAATAAATACTCTAGCTCTGGTAATATGATATTTTTAGCCTATTAAAGAACATTTTGTGAAGTATAATCAGAGTAATTGCAACATAAAGCTTATTAATCTACAGTGGTTTTCATCTTCAAAGCATTACAAACACAAATTTTTAAGTATTTCCCAAAGCATGGAGTGTGCCCCATGAGAGGCCTGATGAAGTAGTTAGAAGCAGCAGGCACAGAATGACCTTGAAATCACTCTCTAGAGTCTCAGTTGTCATTAGTAGCAAGAGAGTGTAGGTAACATTTACAGAAATATCTATGTGATTGAGGAGCTGCCAGGCTGGTACATGAGATCTGGCAAAATTGCTTCAGCACCTGAAGATGGTAATACCCCACAGTGATCTGTTTTCTACCTCGGTTCAGAGTTAATTCCTCTAAAACAACCTGATCTGTTTGCTTCTATACACATGAATCGAAACTTTGTATTTTCTAAAACTTTTCAGGCACAGGAATATATAGGCATGTGTCCTCAAAGTACCTGTGTACATTGTGTGACTCCAATTCAGTCCCTAATTCTCAAAGGTGTTTTAGTGCTGAACTGCCTACCTTCAGAAAAAAAGAAAGGAAAGAAAAAAAAAAGAAAAACCCACCAAGAAAAAAAACAACAGGAACTAGGACTTAGGCACCTGGATGAAATGGCTGAATTTCAGAATTTCCCATTCAGCATTTTGAAACAGCTTATAAAGTAGAATCTCAGAAGAGTGTTTCAAAGGATCTCGGAGTCT
This sequence comes from Fulmarus glacialis, assembly GCF_000690835.1. NCBI lineage: Eukaryota > Metazoa > Chordata > Aves > Procellariiformes > Procellariidae > Fulmarus > Fulmarus glacialis. The sequence goes on from NW_009208663.1 coordinate 3,413, forward strand.
GTGCCATGATAAAGTCCAAAATTGTGAGTTCTCCTAAAGCCTGCAAAGAACACCAGAATTTGCAAAATCTCTGTCTGTCTGATTCTTAGAACCTGAGGAGCAAGTACAAGGTCTTATGCCTCTGCCTCTCCCAAGGAATTGGGGTACTTCTGTGGTCACTGGATTAAAAAGAGAGCAATTTTAGGAACGGGAACTAAAGTGACGTTTCCTTTGTGTTCCTTTTGATCCCTGCATTACTCATTACACTGTCTTCCAAAGTCAAGGCCAAGCCTGGGAGGACGGAGCTATCAGTTTCAAACCTCCCAAGCCTGAAGGAGAAGACACTTCTTCTTTCCTGACACAGCCCTGTCACCGCTGGGAATTCAATGAGAGAAGTACATCATTCCTGATGTATGCCAAGCATGTTTAGGTTCCTCTCAGGACCTAGGTGATGTTTAAGGTACAGATTAAAAACAGTATACTCTATATCTGTGTTGTCTTATTTTGCACGGTGTATAATTTTAGACTCCTCTGAAACTTCATGATACCAGCAAAGATTTGTGAAGTGTTATGTAGTGCTAGACTTTTGTTAAGAAAGCATAAAAAAAAAATCTTACCAGGTTGTTTTTTCTGTCTATGCAGAATATGAAACAACAGCAATATATTAACTCACCCTCTCCATTTAGAACATAGAAACAAGACAGGATGAGGACCTGGAGGCTTGCTGAATCGAATCAAGGGGGCACCATTTTCCTGATAGAAATTTAGCTTTCAAAAGTTTTCTTATTAAAGTTTAAGCTCCTGACAGGGTTCTGACACTGCTGATAGTATTGCTTTCTTGCAAAAAATGTGGAACGTGAGTGAGAAACCTTTAAGGATACACCATAAATAGGAACCCAATGATGAAGCCATTACATTAAATTTTTGGTTCAGCTCCCTGTGTTACAAATAACTCATGGCAAAACAGGAGAGTTGGTTAAGTGTGCATAAATTATAATCTCAGCTGGTCAGAAACTGAAACAAGATCTTACAAAAAGACTTGACTGGATTAAAATACCTGCAGATTTATTAATTTTTTAAGCCATACTTACTACAAAATTCGTATTTGTTTTCTGGGTTTTGAACATTTAGTATATGCACAAGCTTTTCTCTAAAACACAAGACCAATTAATGTTTTTATTTTTAAGTTAAAGCTGAGAGTCTCATGAATTGTAATAATGTTGGAATCCACAGCTTCAGGAAAACCAAATCATGAGCGTAAGAATAAAATTGTCAGCATAGGCAACACTGCTCTTGCACAATGACTTTTGCTACTCTTATAAAGTTCGTTATATAAAAGTAAATCGTGTAATGTATCTTAAATTACAAAAGCAGTTAAACATTTTATAAACACTTGCTTGTTCAAGTGCTTCACCACAAATTTATCCTTTAGTGTGTTTCTCAGGCTTCTTTCCTACTATCTGAGACTGTATTTTGGGTTTGTTGGGATTTCTGTATCTACATTGAAACATTTTTTTTTCTTTCCTCTTCAAAACTTAACCAGCTTCTGCTATTCAAACTGCTTAGTAGTAGGAACGGACAGAAAATACCTATGTGTGTAGGGATTTTTAACCCCTCTCAAAGGATGAATATACAAATACATTCCTGAAGCAAGTAATGAACTAAGACATTTTGCCTCTCTCTTATATTTTATGAATCAAGAGGCTTTCTGTACTTGACACTGGACATTAATTTACTTGAAGAATGACTAAACATCCTTAAAACACTGAAAACAGCTGTCCTATCAACCCACAAATGTGGGCAAGGCAAGTTCTTCATATGAAGAACTGGGACTTCTCTATATATAAATCCATACAATACTCTGCAGGAAGGGAGAAACAACTCAGCCCTCACTCTCAGGGCACCTACCTGTGTTTTATGTGCAGCTTCTCAGCATGGCTTATTAGCTCAAGACCGTGCTAACTGTGGCAACACGGCTTCTGGTTTGGAAATGACCTCAGTCTTCAAGCTTAAAATATATCCAGAGCACACTCATTTCCTCCTGTAAGGAACTGTGCAGGTATACCTTACATCTGAGATATGGGATACTGGGGCAGAAGGGAGATACTGTATTCCCTTGTTTGTCAGCAGCAGCTGTTTGGCTCACAGCAATTGCAAGAAATCTAAAAGTTCCTGTCAGTTGTCTCTCTGATTCTCTGTATCCTATGGGGTTTTGACTGCTCAGGAAAATAGTACTCCCTTTAGCCTTGCTGCTCTTTGGTTCTACTACATTCATAGTTCAATTTGAAAGGACCCTTTATTCCTGGGGCTGTTGTGGCCATGGTATAGTCTGTGTGCATGCCTCCAATGCTGATGTTAATCCCTGAAGCCTTTTAGCCGGTGTCATAGCACCAGCCTGATGTATCAGGCTTGACTGAGTCAGGGGTTTTCAATTTACAGTGAAAAGAAGTGGAAAAAATGAATAGATTATGAAGTGAAGTATATTTATTTTAAACAACAACCATAAAGAACTCACAATTTAAAAAAAAAAAAAAAAAAAACAAAAACAGCTACAGGATAAGGATAGGGCAATCATAAATTAATAATATCTAAAAAATCCAGAATGCAAACTCTATTCCATGAAAAAAAAAAAAAAAGCTTTAAAATCTTGGCCAAAATTCTAGTAATGTCCACTTGAAGTGGTCAGGTGCTACACTCAGGAGTACATACAGAAAATTTTTTAGAAGGATAGATAGTGAATGTGTCAGTGTGCTGAGTGCATTAGTAAGTCTTAATGGCCCTGACCAGTCTCACCTGTGGCCTCCACCCACACCCATGGGCCCAGGAGATCTATTTAAGCTTAGCCCTGGGCATCTTTTCCTTCCTTGAGCTATGCTAAGGGAGTGCTGGTCTCTTGCTCAGCTGTGCCTGGTTATGGGGACCCTGGGTCTGGAGTTCGACCTGTGGGCTGGCTTGACTTCGATTCTGCCTGGCAGGTCCAATGCACATGATTCTAACTCTGACCTATGGACTGACTTCATGGCTTGACCTCAGACTTGTCTCATCACTGTGATATTGCCTTATGATCTGGACTCTTGGCTGGACCTGGCCACCATCTCAGGGTTTGTCCTGTTTGTCTTGCTTGGGTACTGTGGGATGAGGCTCTGGCTTGTGAGGCCCTGCTGGCCATGTTATCCCCCTTGGCTCCCCAGCCCTTAGGGAGCAGCTGGCCCTTGCTGTTCCCTGAAAGGATAGATGTCCAGGTACTGAATGGTAAGTCACAAACTTAATTTGTCTGACTTTCTCTCCCATATTGATTTATTTGTTTTTATGCCAGAATTAACTTCTCTAAGTTAAGTCAATAAGAGGTATGTTCTAACAAACTGGAAGGCTGAGTGCCTGAGATTTTTGTCTGTAGTAGTAGGGGTGAAGGTTATGTTTGTAACGCACCATAGAACCATGTCAGGGATGAACTTGGTCATACTTCTGCTGTTACTCTGCAGGAGGCATTTCTGGTTCGTAATATAAATATTCCATGTTACACTGTAAAATTCACTGCACTTTTTACTTCAGCCAAGTTGAGATGCTAAAGTGGAAACCACTCAGGGTTTGAACCACTTCTTAGTTATTTGTCAACAAACATTCTTGAAAGCAAAATGAAAACTAAAATGCCTAAATCTATATGAGTCATATGAGTGATCCCAAAGGAAGGTGCTAGAAATGTCTATAGGTATCATGAAATATGAAAACCAGCTATTTGGTTGGGGGAGGCTCCCCAGATAATTTCTGTATCCATTAGAAAAGCCAGCAGATGCTTGAATTCCTGGTTCAAAACATATGATTACACAAGACAGTCTTGGTAACTCTCAAAGGGTTTTAATAGCTTGTATTTTTCTTTTTTTTTTTTTTTTTTTTTCTTGCAAGATCACAGAGTAATCGTGTTGTAAAGCAGGAGAATGATACTACTAGACTCCTATATGCAACTTGGTATCAAAGAAAGTAAGAAACCCAAACTTGTAACTGTTCATTCTACCTCAAGGAACTGGATTTCAGTTTTCTGCCTACATTCAGGGATGTTCTCTAACTTTTGAACATGAAGAAATCCCTTTTTGTTGTTTTTAATTTTACTCTTTGTTCATTTGTATAACAAAAGAAGGTCAAACTGTTTCAGTTTGGGGAGGCAAAGAAGGTTTGTTGCCATTTTTGAGACTAGTGGCTATGAAACTAGAAAAAAGTGAGATACGCTTCCTTGAAACTGATGCCTAAATTCTACTGAGTGTAGGAACTTATCCTTTCATAAGTATTTCCAAAGAACTAGCTTAGACACATTTAAGATTAATGTAAAATTCTTTGGGAATTTATTCTTTCGTTGCATCTTTCAATCCGTTGCATAGGAAGCCTGGCTTCTGAACCAAGGAGAACAACAGGAAACAAAAGCTGTTTTTTAGGCACTGCAATGACTGAAAACCTGAAGATCTGTAATGAAAGCTGAAAAACAAACCAGAACTGAAATACATTTTTCATATTTTTCTATTGCATCTAGGATTTCTAAGACCTAGCCCATTGTCCTAGTGGCCTGGATCATGGTTTTTGAAATCTAGGGGCTGGCAAAATTGTTATGAGTAATTCTTTGTTTTAGATTCTGTTGTTTAAAAATATGGATTTGAACATAAAAAAAAAAAAAATCAATGGCAAGTATACAAAGAAACTATTTTCCCAGGGCCACATAATAGGGTCCTGCCATTTTAAAATGTGAAGATAGAGGGTTTAAACTCCCTTTGGAAAGTCAGACTGTAGATAAACACCGAAAGTTTAATCAGTTTTTTGCTAAATATTTATACTTACAGCTTTGCAGTATCTATAACTAATATAAAACAATGAAAAAAAGCTACTGAAATGATAGTTACATATGTTAACTTTTTAAGGTATGTTGTAAAGGAAAGAGCAGAGTCAGAGTGAAATGCTTCATGTTTTGCCAGTTATTCAATTATTACTTTCTTGTCTGAAGTCTACTCATTGTTTCCTCAAATTTAAGATTCACAAGCATAAACACATTTCACTAAATCAGTGTAATTAGTAATAAGGAGACTACTATTTTAGTTCCTGTGTCTAACTGAAAAGTGAACTGTCCAAAATGATAGTGGCCTCTCTGAGGGAGAGGAAACATTAGATGACTAACTTTCAAAGACAGATGTGAGTTCAATTACTGCACAGAAATAGTTATATAGCACAATTTGATAATCACTATATTTTGGAGGTTATGCAGGAAGCAGTGTGAATCAGCTCTTTGACTTGCAGAAATCATCAGGGAATGGTGCAGTCTGTTTACTCTTCTTGCTAGGTCTTACTAATTAGCCATTTCACCCATGACGTTACTGAGTTTGGACTGTAGCTGCTGTACGTGGAACATACTAGGGGCACAAACCAGTTTAGCTCCTTTTATTCTGATGTTGACATGCTTTAGAATTGTTGGTTTTACTGCACTGGATTCCAAAGTCGAGTTGTCATTCATTTGTTTTTTTCATGTGCTGGCTGCATCTGTACATTATTTTTCCCCTACGGAAAATAGCTCATAAAAGCTCTAGCACAATACAGATCTCTACAGCTCGGTTATAAACCTACAAAGCCAGTGGTGCCATATTTCAAGAAAATACTGCCAGACTCTTAACTGAAAGGATGCAAGCAACAACTCCTCTAATATTCTGTTTGTTGTTATGTTCCAGAAAAGAAAGAATTTGTATTGACAAGAAAGAATGAACTTAGAGGCCAGTCAAGTGTATTAAATTGTTTTTTTTTGCTTGAGGCATTTCATGTTTTCAGCTACCCTGGCCTCATGAGCCAGTACTGAATCAGTAACTGTAGTGTTGACAGGCATTTCTATGATTGCATGATAAGGCAAGGCCTTCACTCAACGCTCACTGTAATATCCATTGTGTCAATGGCTTATTTTAATGCAGTCCAATGCAAGATATGGTAAGACATAGTGATGTAATTTTTGAAATACTAAATCAAGAATGTAAACCAGGAGTACTTCAGTTATCAACTCAGATATACACTTAGACCTCAACAGTTTCAGTGAGTGACCTATCAGTGGATGACCAAGAAATATCTTCTAAAAGGAAAATATCATTGCTATGCATCAGACTGCTCTTTATTTTTAATGTTCTTTTCCAGAAATTCATAAACACTTTAAGAAATGCATTTTTCCTTCTCATCAGGAGTTTTACTTTTTTTTTATCTTAAGTATGTACCAATATAATAACATTAGCTGGAAATACATTCTTCTTTCCTACTACCAGAAAAATGAAGTCTCAAAATATGGCTTTAGTTCCAAATAAGGTATGAGGCAAAATATCAGTTACAAATAGTAGCCTGCAAAATATTTGTGGATAGCTGTACCATGATTTGATTCCCATAAATGCTACCTTGAAATATTTCCATTGCAGAAATGTTACCACTGATGGCCAGTTTTGCCATATCTGAAGCAGAAACCTGTTTCTGCTGCCATTCCTGGAAGCTGAATTTCATGGGATAATGGTAGCAGTGTTATTAGCTCTTTTTATGAGCAAAAGAGATCACATCATATATGTGAAGTTAATTTTACATTCCTATTAATATTTTCAGCTTAATAATCTTGATACAGAAATAACCTCACCAGCAATAAAGTCAAAATAGTTTTATTTACCCTTCTTGCTGTCTACCCCTTCCTCTGCTGTGCTCACACTCTCTCTCTCCAAATGTCGATGGGGCCAGTCTTCCCCCAACAGAAGTGAGGGGTGTCACAGCAAGCCTTCACTGCCCTGGGACCTGCACTGGGAGGAATTCACCACTGGTGGGTGGATTCCCTTCCTCCTCAGTCCAGGCATTTGCTTGAGATTATTTTTGTTTTCTTGTGCCAGGCTGCTGCCTTCTGTCTGCTCCTAGCTGAGTGTAAGCATGTCCCCACAGCCTCCCCAGGCTCAGCCCCCCCAGGGGCTCTTGTTTGTTGGGCAGAGACCCCTGGGTTTGCCAGACCCTTCCCACGGAGGCACTGGCAGGGCTCAGGCTCAGGCAGGAGAGGCAACAGGCACTTGGCCCCAAGGCAGGAGCTGAAACCAGCCCAGCTCCAGCCAAGGTGAGCCCAGGCCAGCTCTGAGATGTGTGCTCTCAAGTCAGAGCAGAGCCTGAGGACTTTAAGTTGTGTGGTGGGTTGACCCTGGCCAGCAGCTAGGCATCCACACAGCTGCTTGCTCACTTTTCCCCACTCCCAGCAGGAAGGGGTAATAGGAAGAAAAGAAAAAAGTGGGGGAAAACAAAAACCCCAAACAATAAAAAACCCCTTGTGGGTTGCGATAAAGACAGTTTAATAGGTGAAAGGTTGGGGCACAAGGGATTCAAAGGCAATCACATCCTTTCATGACTGGACTGATGACTGAGCAATAGCCATCTTGGAAAAAAAAAGCCCCCCCTGCTTCTTCCTCTGCCACAGTTTGTTGCTGATCATAATGTTATATGATACAGAATGTCCCTTTGGCCAATTTGAGTCATCTGTCCTGGCTGTGCCCCTCCCAATCTCTTGCCCACCCCTAGACTAATTCTGGGAGGCCATGGGGGG
>NW_009208664.1:0-2451 GCF_000690835.1 Fulmarus glacialis
CACAAGCCAAATGCAGGCTTCATGGAAGCGGAATTGTGGATGAGCCGCGTACAGTGCTGGCGTGGCCAGGAAGGCCGAGACAGAACATGTGAGAAAAAAAGCATCAAAAAGGTGGGGACTAGTATTCTCCCAGGAGTGGCTATCAGTTCTGGGAACTGAAAGGGGTTTTTTTTTCCCTACCCCTCAAAATAGCAGCACTTGAAACAGAACAGCCGCCTCAGTGACACAGTAAGTGTAACATCAAGGCAAGAGCACTAATATAAGTTGTTAACCTGCAAAGTTACTCTGCAAGTTGGCTTTTCACTGTTGTCTTAGAAGTATGGTCTGCGCCTTCAGCATAAGCCCTGTTTGAGTGTTTTACAGTTTGAATACAGAACTCAGGTTTTCCAGCTGGTTTCCCACAGAGCTGCAGTCCACCCACTGCCCTTCACTCATCAGGATTTCAGAAGATTCCCTGTGGTGACACAGACGTGTCGGACCGCAGGTTAGGCCTGGCATGATGTGGAACAGCTCCTCGGCCACCTGCTTCTTTGCACGTGCAGGTTTGCACTGCAAACCAGGGATCTTACTTACTGTTTGCAAGCCTTAAGTCAGTGTGAGCTCTGTGTTTCAAGAGTGTGGTCGTGTGTGAAAGACTGACAGTGCATAAAGTAATATTTCATTAGTAGGGAAATTAATAGTGTATCTTGGCTGCTTTAATTACGGACTAAGAATTGGAAAAATGCTGCTGTACCAGGCAGAACCCTCCAGTGGCGAGGGGCGACATGAGAGAGAACTGTCCTTCAAATGCACAAAGGGTGGCTGTGGCGGTCTATCCGTGCTGCCTGGACTCTGACCGAGGCCAAAAGTCTTGAAGCTCCAGTTAATGCTAGAAGAACAGTAAAACTGACTGTCCCTCCGGGCTGCATGTAGGCTTAGGTGGCCTCGCTGGGAAGGAAGCTCCTCACTCCCTGGGCAGCACTGAGGATCTTGCTGCTCCTGTCTCCCCAGCGTGGGGCACTTCCCACCTGCTCCCAGTTAGTGCCCAATACCGGTGTGAGACTGCCAGCATGTGGGGATGTGAAATCCGCTGTACTCGGCCCCTCTTGGATGGACTTGTTCCTTGCTGTTTTTTTAGGCTTAGCATACAATTTGCTGGATGAGCCATGGAAAATAGAGCCGTGTGTGAGAAACTGCCTCCCTTTGCCAACGAAAGCTGTTCTTCGCTGCCTCTGTCCCCAGAGTACTTAAGAAAGTAATCCAATAGCGTAAAGTTGAAAAAATAGTGAGTCAGGCGCACAGCTAACATTTTGCATGCTGTTGTTTCCTCTCTGTGATCCCAACTCATTTTTTTTAACTGCTGTTACAGAGGTGCAGGGATTACTGCCGTATCAGTATCAGTTAATCATTCCGGGCATATTTGTTTTCAATGACAGGTGTATTTATGTCTGTTGAAGGTTGTTTTGAAAACAAGTCTGATCCAGACTGTAACAAAGCAAAGCCATAAAATCCAAAGATGGCAGCTATTTTTGTATTGGCAGCACATAGAAATCTGGCTCAATCCGCAAGTAAATTCAGCTGGTGCTCTCCTGCCTGCCCTCCCTCCATGTTACTGGCCTCTATGAGGAAAAGCCAAACAGGCAGGCTACCTGGTCCTGAACTGTCACAGTCCTCAGGATGGCATTCTTCTGAAAGGTGAAACAGGCACAGGAATGCACTGACAGACTGGATGGATGTTGGTGGTATATACCCCATTTGGCCTGCCTGCCCTGATCGCTGCAGAGGGAGGTGGACACCCCAGCTAAACCTCCCTGTGCAGTGAGTCAGAGCTCGCCGTGAACTTCATCCGAGAAAAGGGTCCCGATGCACCAAGTGCTGCACAAGCACACGAGAAGCAGACTTTGGCTTTGTGGCTAGACACAGCTACGGCCAAACTGATCTCGTGCTGGCAGCAGTCCTGCATCTGGAAACCTCCAGAGGTCCTTCCAGCTAACACTCGCAGGATGCCAACTCTGGCAGAGCATTACATAAGGGAAGGAAAAGTTTCCATTTTATATTTTGGCTCCACTGGGAAGTGGATGCAAAGGGAGATACTGTAGATGGTCTGCAGTATAACTGGGAGTTGAAGCCAGTCCTCATCGGTCCCAGACCTGCTCTTTAAGTGAGAGCTGACCAAGTGCTTTGGCATCAAAATTTTTAAGGATGAATTTTACCTTTTTTCCTGGCAGAAAATGTAATAAAATAATTTTCAGATCCCTCCTGATTCAAAAGTAGTCAGTTTTTTGCACTCCTCTCCTGCATCCCTCCTGCTCTCTTGCTTCCCTGGGAGAGCAAGCTGGGAGTGAGCCATGCCTTACGCTGACCAGGTCACCCGTCTACAATGGCTGGGGAGTGGGATCCAGGCGCCAGCCGGGGTGCAGAATCACAGCCTGCAGCTTAGGGTGGCTCTACACCCGTGAGGACCTCTCTTTC
>NW_009208664.1:2463-6629 GCF_000690835.1 Fulmarus glacialis
CTGGCTTTATGTGCAACTGTCCACTGCCTCGCAAGCTGCAAGGCTTAATTTCCTATGCTCCAGAGCTGTGCTATAGCACCAGGAGGCCACATAAGCTTATGGTGACAATGATGTCCTTTCTCTGCTCTCCGAGTTACAGTCTAGTGCCCTGCAGTAGAGTTTTGCTTTTCTCAGCTTTCAGACCACAAGGCCGGAAATGAGTCCTTCCATCGAAGCACATTTGCCCTAGTCTCAAAATAAGATGCACCCCTTGGAGGCCAGCATCTTGAGAGAGGCTGTGTAGAGGAAACAGCCTGTGTCATTTCTGTCTCTCTGTTCTTGAGAATATTTTTTATGGGTCCCCAAAAAAAAAAAAACACGTCAAGACCCGCGTCTTGCAGGGAGAGATGTGTGACTTGAAGTCAGTGTGCTGTTCCAGAGAGTCTTTAAATCTCTGCAAAACCAAGTTTTGCTTCTCGTTGCTGGTGAGGCAAACCACATGACGGGCCATGCGAGGAGACACAGATCGAGGGACGTTATTGTCCCCTCTGCTGGGTATCCACTGGGGAGGGATGCGGAGAAGCTGGAGAGGGGCCAGCGAACAGCTGCAAGGCAGGAGGGGGCGGGAGGCACCTGGCCTGCAGGCAGAGCTGGCAAGAGCTGGGCTTGGCTCGCCTGGCTGAGGGGAGGCAGGAGAGGGGTTTAACATCAGCCTAAAACTGCTGGAAGGGCAGTTACAAATCACTGAAGGCTTTTTGGTAGCCTCAGCCGATGCAACAAGGAGCAACAGCCACATGGCGCTGTGGGGTTGTAGTTGGCACAACTCCTTCGCCAGCAGCCCTGGGACAAGGCACCAGGGGGGTGGGGATGATCCCTGTCCTGGGGAGGGGGTTTTAGCTGTGGCCACATGAAGCCTGGGGGGCTGGGAGAGCCCTGTCACTGTCAGGACTTGGGCCGAGACCCCCCGAGAGCCCTGGCGCTGCTGGGGCCCTGCAAACTCTGGACCACGTTCTGGCTTTATCCTACTCTCAGCGGCACGGCGGGGGGGATTGGTGATTTAGGCCTGTCTCTGAGAGATAGCCAATGAAATGTACCTTGGACTAATTAGGCTTTAGGGCTCAGGAACTCCGTTCCAGTTGCCTGGCCTCTGTTTTGACCCCTCTTTTCTTTGAAGTTCATAGAGAAGAGGGGAAAGGAAATGAGAGGAGAGGCCCTGCTTTTCCTGTAAAAAGCCTCATTCCTTATAAAATCGTTTGGCAGAAATCGCTTTCAGCTGGACAAACTGAATACTTTAATACATGCCTGCAGTCATTTTCCTCCCTTGTCTCATTCCTCTGGCTGCTCAGTCACTGCTCTGCATCAGTAAAGCCGTGGATGCACAGACAGAAATACTCCTCAAAGAGGTAGCAGAGAAGATCTCCAAAAGCGTGTTAGGGGGCTCTGAGTTGAAGAGCTGTGTTATTTCCTGGGCCGGCTGGAAGTGCACAGCGCTGTGCAGTACAGTGGGGCTAGCTCCAGCTCAGCTCTGGGTTTTCCAACCTGTCTTCCAGGCAAGCCTGCTAGAGCACACAGCTTCTAGCCTTTGCCAGGCCGTGCAGAAACCACACCAAACATCCTCTCTCCTGTGTTAACATTGCACCAGAAGGAGAGCAGCCCAGGCATGGTAAGGGAGAGGCACGTAAGGTAGTGTCTCAGATCTGTCCTGGACACTAGGGATGTTTCAGAGCAGGGGGCAGCCAAAATCCCCAAAAGAAGGCAACCATATTCCCTCCCTCCCACCGTAAGGCAGAATCGCCAGGAGGTCTTGTTAGGAAGGCATCTCTGGAGGTATGTAGTCCAACTCCCTGGTCCAAAGCTAGATCAGGTTGTGCTGGGCCTTGTCAAGTTGAGTTCTGCGTACCTCCAAGGATGGAGATCTGGTCTCTGAGATGCACCACCCTCACGTGGAGGAATTTTCTCATGCCCAGCTGGAACGTCCCATCCTGCAGCATGTACTCATTGCCCCATGTCCTGCCCATGACTGCCTCTGAGAAAATTCTGGCTCCATTTTTTCCATATCCACCATTTAGGCAGCGGATGACCCCTATGAATACCCCCAGTTGTCTCTTCTCCAGGCTGGGGAAGCCCAGTTCCCTCAGCGTCTCTTCATAAGCCCTGTGCTGCAGCCTCATCACAACCTTGGTGGTCACTGCTGGACTCTCTCCAGTTTGTCAGTGTCTTCCTTGTACTGGGTAGTCCTGAACTGGTCACAGTACAGAGACGAGTCTTCAGCAGTGCTAAGTGGTGAGGAAGGATCACCTCTCCTGTGCTGAACTTCGCAAGCTTGCTTCTGGCCCATTCCTCCAGCCTGTTGAGGTCACACCGGGTGGCAGGCCTTCCTCCTGAAAGATAGCGACCGCTCCCACAGATGACATTAACTATGAGTTTTTTCTCATCTTCTCTTGGGATGGGCTGAAACCCACCTTTCCACCAAATGTGTGTGCAGTGGGTCAGCAAGGGTCGCAGGAGCTGCCCGGGGTTTCCTTCTCTCTTGGCTGGGCATCCAGGGCAAGCCGTGGGAACCACTGTTTCCCTGGAAGGTGGCCTTGCTGCAAAAGGTGGTTCACACGGAGTGTGGTTAGAGCTGGAGCCACTCTTACTTCTCCTTTTGAGAGGTGAAAGCATGGCCCAAGTGCGGTCAGAAATTTCTTGCACCTACGTTCGATGACAGGCCGCCTGCAGTCCTTGAGCCGGAGGTTTCACATCCTCTTTCGGACCAACCCTACTCTACTGCTGCAGGGACGAGGACCAAATCTGGCCGCAGTGCGGCCTGAGCTCTGGTTTGGGTGAACAGCCGGTGATGGGGAGTCTCTGGCTTGCACAGTGCTTCTCATGTGTGCCTGGGGGTCCAAAGGGGTCTGCAGCAGCTTGTAAAGGGCCCGTTCTCAGACTGCCCACCAGCTTCATCTCAGCCCTCTGACTTTTGGTTTGGGCATCTCAGGAGCACTGGCACCTTCCCTAAGCTGGGAGAAGCAGCTGACCTAAGGCTGGTTAGGGAAGGAGGATACTGGAAGGGAGGACCTAAGGTGGCCAGGGAAAGAAATGCTAGCACTGGGTTGTGCAGGGAAATTTTCTGCCATTTGCAGTGAGGAACAGCAGCTGAGGAGCATGGGGAGATCCAGCGCAACTTGCAGATGGCCAGGCAGTTGCTGGAGTTCCCACAGAGGACAACTTTTGGGTTCCAGCCCTGTAGTGTTTCTGCATGCAATTAGCACAGACTGACTGCAGAAGCCATGCATGCAACTGTGCACTGGTGTGGGGGCACAGGGGTGCATTAAACCAGTAAGAGCCACAGGCACCCCTGCACAGTTTTCACAGAGGTGCCCACTACGCTTCTTATCTGCGTCGTTTTTGAAGTCCTAAACGACTTGTGATATGAGGACAGCCAGGCATTTATTTGAGTGCATACAGAGCAGAGGAGGCCTCCTAAAAGCAAAACATGGTGTGGTGTACTTAGGCTGTATCATCTTGGAGGGGGAAGACCACGTTACAGATTTATTTCTGAAGCTGGGCCTTGCAGCCTGTTGGATTGATTTTAACGTGTGACTCATGTCAAAACTCCTTCAAGGTTAGAAGTGAAATTAGGCTGAAAGGGCTGTTATTCACAGGCAAATATTGATTCAAGACATTTGCCTTTCATTTTTACGGACTGCAGGCAGGGGAGAACTGTGAGAAGAATTTCTGTGTAACTGGAGACTAATCATGAATAATCACACTCCCTGGTGATGTTATATAGGATTGATTATATTTAACTTGCAGGCTATTATATTTCCAAGTCGTAATCTTGGGCTGGGCTCTTGGACGCTTTTATAAATGAGGCAAGAGGCGATAACATGAGCAGCAGGAGTAAAGAAGGGAGAGAATGGTGTTCATGGCTTGGCAGGTGGCAGCCTTTCTTCAGGGTTAGCCCCAGTCCCGGTCCCTGTCTGGGGATCGTCAGCATCAGCAAGACGCTTGGTCTGCTCTCCCAGGAGCAGTCACCGGTGTGAAATGCCTCTGCCCGTGTCTGAGGCTTGGCTCTGGAGCAAAACAAACCGTTTGACAGCGCGGCGAGGCTCACCTGCGCCCAGGTTGCAGACTCGGAGGGCTGGGGTTTGATGTTACGCGCTGGCCGCCGCGCTTTCCTGTGCGGCACGGGCGGGGACACA
>NW_009208664.1:6749-7576 GCF_000690835.1 Fulmarus glacialis
ATCCAGGTGGCTGGGATTTCAAGCACCAGTGGCACAAGCAAGAGCTCTCTCTTCAGGCCATTCTCCCCTGACACACCAAACAAAAGCAGTTTCGTGCCTCAAAATGTCCGAGCTGCCTGCCCTTCGTTTGGCTGTGTCTCTGCCTCTGAGTGTCGCTTGGGGGGGTGCAGTGCAGGGAACCAGCTGCTGTCCTTTTGAACGGGCAGCATCCCGCTGGAGAAGGGTGCGTTCTCCCAGGTTAAGTGGGTGCAGAATAACCACAACTCCTCCCACCCATCTGTGCAGGAGCCTGGGCAGGGGGAAAACTGGCCGGGCTTTTTCCCCAGCCGGCAAGGGAGGGCTGGGCTGCTGGGCGGCACCGCTGCCGGGACAGAGAGGCACTCCCGCCGCCTGTCCTGCTGCCGGGCTTGCGGGGGATGGCAGCCTGGGAGCTGGTGTCCTCCTGCTGCTTTGTGTGTAGCCTGACCGTAGCGAACCTTAGAGTGGACAAGGCACACTTTAGAGACAAGCAGAATCCTCCAATTAAAAGTGGTTTTGGTTTTGATTTTTTTTAAATTAATATCTGTAATATCAGCATGCAGCAGGGTGGCTGTATGAGATCCTTAAGTATCCTGTCCCTGTTACTGAGGAGCACAGTGAGTCTTGGAAATATCTGCTGGGACACTCCCCTTACTATTTTTATAGCCAGGACCCCAAGCTGAGTGGGGGGAAGCCCAGCTCCTCGACACAAAGGGAGAAAAGCCAGCTACTTGACATTCAGAAAAAGCAAAGCTGGCTCTGAGTTGTCTTCTTTGCCTGCAGAATACCCTGTAAGCCAAGACAGGAAT
>NW_009208664.1:7598-9122 GCF_000690835.1 Fulmarus glacialis
TGTCTCAAAACAAAGAGAGATTTAGCAGCTATTTGCACCTAAGCAGGATTTTCTTTTACTTGTCTTTTATTTGTCGCAATGAGAGAAGCTGTAGGCATTGCTTAGTGATTTAATTTCAGTTATGTACCACAGACCATGTTTTGCACTTCATTGAGTAACTTAGTAAAGCACCTTCAGCCACAGCTGTTTATGACCAACTTGTCTCACCCACATGGTTTTGGACCCTCAGCAGTGCTGGTGGTGGAGCCTCTGGGGGACTCCAGTTATGCCACACATTCAGATCAGAGCTGAATGTGCTGAAGTAGCTCAACTCAGAGGTGGCAGGGGCTGGAGATGGCCCTAGTGTTGTCTGAAAAGTGGATTCGTGCCCAGCGTGCAAGTAACCAATTCACACTCTCAGGAGAGATACTGTTTTATTCAGGCCTGGGTGCTCGGTGGACTTGCCACAAATCAAGCACACCTGGTCTAATCACCTTTCTGTTTATATCCGTGCTTCTCATACATATTTTAAGATTCTTTTTTACATATTCATTAGATTTCCGGGAAATAATTATAACATTACATCATCCTAGACACATGCGCAGCACTAAAGCCTTTAGGGTCTCCTGGAGGGTCTCGCGTGGTCTCTGGTGGTCGGCAGGGTAGTGAACTCTTCATGTTCCTTTCTTTCCTTAGAAGGTCGAGGTTTGTCTCCAAGCCACGTCTGGACCACGTTTGTTTACGGTTCTCATTTCCAAGGTTAATCTTCACTAGGGTCTAACAATGCTTCCAGGATATACGATTTATACTAGTTACAATTCTATACACCTGCAAACACAACATCTGCTAGTTACCTAACTTCTAAGCAATAAGTCTTCATTGTTTAGAAGTACAGAAGCGAGCAGTAGAATTACAGAAGCGAGCAGTATGGAATAGTAGATACTGTACCTACTGCATCAGTTCCCCCCTTTGAGACTTATGATGTTGAGCATCATGAGTCTCACATCATTTACTTATAAGCATCTGGTCTACAAAAAGACATACATTGAATCATACAACAAGTAATTATAACTAAGATGACGATCAGTATTGCAAATAAGAACAACTGTCTGAGCCAATTTAAATTCGGAAGCCACGAAAATAACCAAGAAAGATCTTATCCTTCTCGTTCCTTAAATCTAGATGCCAAGTCCTTTAGTTGTTGAATTTTCTTTTCAACTAACTGTGAATTATTACTTAGGTTTTGCAATACAAAAAGAAGACATGTTGGTTACTTCTCGGGCTAAAAGTTCTCAGATATTTCGATTTCTATCTCATTTTGGCAATAGAAATTGGGATTCAGCTTTACTGATCGTCATAATTAATATCAACAGGCTCTACATTTTCTATTCCTAAACCCACAATTTCCTAATTAATTTGGTTTCCTTTCTAACAATAAATATTTTAAATATCACAAATAATTCAGCAACATCTCTGGTGACTCATCAAGTACGCCTTAAAGTTAATGTCAATGGTCCCTTAGGTATAGATGTCCACAGTCTAGGA
>NW_009208664.1:9335-13714 GCF_000690835.1 Fulmarus glacialis
CTCAAAAGAACATATTTGTGTAAAGAACTTGCCATTTTGCTCAAAGACGAGAGAGATTCAGTTAACACTTTTTCTCCTATTATGTGCCTTTGTTCAGACCTTTCTGTTAAATTGACATTGTAAGGTTTACCATACAGAATTTCAAATGGACTTATTTTTTCTCTAACTCTCGGGGTCATCCTAATTCTTAACAAGGCAAGTGGTAAAGCTTCAATCCATTTCAACTGAGCTTCCTGACATATTTTAGAAATTTGTCTCTTTAATGTTTGGTTCATTCTTTCTACCTGCTCCACTAGACTGTGGTCTCCAAGGGGTATGTCAATCCCACTTGATTTCTAGTGTCTTATTCATATTCTTAACCTCCGCTACAAAATGTGGGCCTCTATTAGAGGACATACCTGAAGGGACTCCAAATCTTGGAATAATTTTTTTTAATAAGTGTTTTGTTACCTCTTTTGCCTTGTTGGTTCGACACGGGAAAGCTTCTGGCCATCCAGAGAAGGTATCTACCAATACTAATAAATATCGGTATTGGTTGCACCTTGGTAATTCTGAAAAATCTATTTGCCAGTACTCACCGGGAGTTATGCCTTTCCTTACTACTCACCGGGAGTTATGCCGTTCCTTACTTCTCCAGGAGGGGGTCGGATTTGTATTTTCGGATTGTTCCTAAGATAAATCTCCACATTTATTACTCACACTTTTAGTAATCAATAACGTTTTAGTTCCTATTGCGTATTGTTTTACTGACTCAACCATTGCTTCTGCTCCCATATGTGTCTCAGCATGGGTTTTGACTATTAATTTCTTCATGATTTCGAGAGTTACTATACATTGTCCATGTGAAGTTATTCACCATCTTGGATCATTCTTTTTACATTGTAATAATTTAGCCAAATTTTTTTCTTTTTTGTTATAATTTGGGGATTCTATTTGAATTTCTTTTGATGGAATTAAAACATAGATTGTGGTATTTAGCGCCACACGCTTGGTAGCTTCATCTGCTTTTTGATTTCCTTGTATTACTTTTGAGTTTCCTCTTTGATGCACTTTACAACGAATTACAGCAACTTCTTTAGGTTCTTGTACTGCTTCCAATAAATTTAAAATCTCTGCTCCATACTTTATAGGTGAGCTACTGGCAGACAAAACTTCTTGCTCTTTCCATATCACTCTATGGGCATGAACAACTCCAAAAGCGTTATTTAGAGTCTGTATAAATATTAACTCTTTTACCTTTAGCCAGATCTAAAGCTCTTGTTAAAGCTATTATTTTTGCCTTCTGGACGGATGTATTTGGAGGTAATGCTTTTACTTTTCTATCTTCGGTTAAAGTTACCATGGCATAGCCAGCCCTCCTTTCTCCTTTCACAACAAAGTTGCTTCCATCAGTAAATAATTCTTCATCCGGAGTCTGGAGAGGGACATCTTTCAGGTCTGGCCTGCTGGCATACACCTGTTTGATAACTTGTAAACAATCATGATTAGGATCACTCTCTTTTTGACTTGGTATTAAAGAAGCAGGATTTAAAATTGCACTTACGTCAAAATGATGTCATCTTGTTTACAATTTGTGCTTTCTTTTCTGACACCTTGTACCCAGCCATTCCCAAAAAGTTTAGGAGGCTAACAGTCTTTTCTTTGCAGATTTCAATAGTATCTGCTCCCAATAGGATGTCATCAACATACTGAAGAAGGGTGATTTGATCTTCCTTACCGGACCACTGTTCCAATTCCTTGGTCAGGGCTGCTCCAAGGATGGTTGGGCTATTTTTAAACCCTTGCGGCAGCACAGTCCAGGAGAACTGAGTTCTTTTCCCAGTCGACGGATCTTCCCATTCAAAGGCAAAAATCTTTTGACTGTTTTTTTCCGGAGGTATACAAAAGAAAACATCTTTCAAATCTAAAACTGAGAAATGTGCATTTGATTCATTGATAGTTGTTAGCAGTGTATATGCATTAGGGACTACTGGATGAATATCCACCACTAATTGACTTACTGCTCTTAAATCTTGAACCAACCTATATCCGTGGTTATGTGGCTTTTTCACTGGAAGAATAAGAGTAATCAGATTGACGTTCTCTTAGAAGTCCGTATTTGAGAAAATCATTTATTATTGGTTCCAAACCTTTTCTGGCTTGTATACTAATAGGATATTGTTTCTTTCTTACAGGTCGAACTCCTGTTTTCAATTCAACTTTTACCAGTTCCACATTTTTTGCTCTTCCTGGTTTCTTTGTCGCCCAAACAAAAGGGTAAACTGCATCTTTAATTTCTTCTGGTATTTCTTCAGATTCTTCTGTTTGTCTGTAATAAATAAACTTGTGCTTGCCAGGCATTAGCTTCAGGAAAATGAACTTGGATTTTTCCTGTTTTAAAGTTAATTTGTGCTCCCAATTTATTCAATAAATCCCATCCTAAGAGAGCCATGGTGCATTCCGATATATATAAAAATTCATGCATCATTGTTTTTCCTCCAATTTTCCATTTTAAAGATTTCAAAAAAGGGCTTACCTCTTTCTTTCCCATGACCCCAACAATAGGTACATTAAATTTACTCATTGGTCCTTTACATGTATTTATAACATTATATATTTTGCTCCAGTGTCCAGTAAAAATCAACTACTTCATTTCCCAGCTTTACTGGAACCAGGGGCTCAGCTGGGAAAATATCATTTTCTACTCCCGGTCCCCATCATTCAGAATCCCCTCCCATCATAAGCAGATCAGCTTCAGGTGGAATTTGCTGTGGCCGAATCACAGCAACTGTCCTATTCTCTGGACACTTATTTTTCCAGTGTCCTTGTTTCTTACATGCAGCACTTTGATTGATCCCTAATGGAGCAGACTGTCTAAATATATTTCCACATCCTCCACCTTTGCCCCTTAAGTACCCTCTGCCTCTACCTTTCAAGTATCTTCTTCCCCTACCTCCAGCAGATCCTTGGGCATTCACAAAAGCAGCCGCCAGAATAGCAGCTTTCTGCTTCTTATCTTTTACTTTTTCTTCCTCCTGGTTTTTCTTTACTACTTCTTCCCTGTTATTATATACTTTATAGGCAATCTCAATCAACTGTGATATAGTCATCTCTGTAACGCCATCCACTTTCTGTAACTTTTTGCAAACATCAGGGGCTGCTTGTTCAACAAACAAAGTAGAAAATATTGCCCTGTTCTCATCACTTTCATGGTCTAAATCCGTCCATTTTCTGGCCACCTCACATAAGCATTCATAGAAGGTAGACAGATCTTCTGTTTTCCCTTGAATTATCTGGGTTAATTTTGCTAAATTTTTTGGACGGGATATTCCATTTTTCGCCCCATATAAAATCAATTGCTGATACTGTTTTATCATTAATTTCCCATCATTACTATTAGGATTCCAATTTGGTTCTTGGGACGGCATAAAATGAGCAGGACCTTCCTTTACATTTATTCTTTCATTTTCCATATTAGCTTTTTCCAATACCACTCTCATGTCTTCAGGAGTAAACAAATTATTTAAAAGAATTTGAATATCTTGCCAATCTGGATTATGATTTTCAATAATTGTCCTAAAAGATCTATACATCTTTTCAGGATTTTACCTATATGATCCTGCCAATTCTTTCCAATTCATCAAATCAGAAGTAGTAAAAGGTATCTTCTCCAACACTGGTTCCCCCCTTAAGCCCACAGCCTGACGAAGGGATGCTAATAAAACAGACCCCTGCTGGGTCCTGGTTCTGCCAGCTATTAGACTGAACGTATTACTTCTCTTTGCTTCAGTTTCAAAACTTTCATTTTTACTCAGTACCACCAACATCGGTATATCTTCTTCCTCTTCTCCTAGTTTTAAACACTGTTTTCCTATACTACCAGCAGAACAACAATGCGTTTTTGGTTCCTTGTCCTCCATCATCATCATCATCACATTAGAATCTGAGTCTAAAAGTTTACATTTCTTCCGAATTTCATCATCATTTCTCAAGGTAGAGAACAAGTAGTCCACATAAGGGACCTCATCCCATTTACCCTGTCGTCAACAAAATAACATAAGTTGCAAGATAGTATTATATTGCAAAGTTCCCAATTCTGGCCATTTTACCTCATCTTCTAATTTATACATTGACCACCATTTAGTACAATACTCAATTAATTTCTCCTTTCTCAAAGGAGCTCCCCCAAATTTTCCCCAATATTTTATGATGCATCCAAGGGGAGATCAAGGTGTTACTTCAGACTGTTGAGTTCCCATATTTTTGCCCAAAAAGAACGTTCTTAACTACGATTTCATATACTCTAGTCGTCACTGTCAAATGTATATGAATATACCCTTTTACCTTTGGCCACAATTCCTTACCACACGTATGCACAATTTTATACCCCAGAACAATAT
>NW_009208664.1:14200-20835 GCF_000690835.1 Fulmarus glacialis
CTAGGTGTGTCTCTGAGCCACACCTGGACCACGTTTGTTTACGGTTCTCGTTTGCAAGGTTAATCTTCACTGGAGTCTAACAATGCTTCCAGGATACACGATTTATACTAGTTACAATTCTATAGACCTGCAAACACAACACCTGCTAGTTACCTAACTTCTAAGCAATAAGTCTTCATTGTTTAGAAGTACAGAAGCGAGCAGTAGAATTACAGAAGCGAGCAGTATGGAATAGTAGATACTGTACCTACTGCATCACTAGGGTAGTGGAGATGAACACCCGGGGCAGCTCCCGGTGCACCTCGGGCAGTGCGGTGTGCGCATGCCTCCTTGTGCTCTCACCTGTCCATGCACAGACCGGCTGGGGGACAGGGCTGAGCCCAGGGTGACATGCAGGGTTGCACAGGAGCCAGCAGCACAGGAGCCAGCAGGGCCCTCTGAAGGTCTCCAACCCCGGCACGGGGTAGTGGAGATGAACACCCGGGGCAGCTCCCGGTGCACCTCGGGCAGTGCGGTGTGCGCATGCCTCCTTGTGCTCTCACCTGTCCATGCACAGACCGGCTGGGGGACAGGGCTGAGCCCAGGGTGACATGCAGGGTTGCACAGGAGCCAGCAGCACAGGAGCCAGCAGGGCCCTCTGAAGGTCTCCAACCCCGGCACGCACCAGGTCTCTCCCCAGCATGAGGTCAGGACAGCTGTGCTTTGTGCAGCCATGTCTAGAAACCCCTGCAAGGATGGAGACCCCCTCCTTCCCTGGTGCCCTGTCCCTCTGCCCATCCAAGTTATGGTGGCTCGGGTGGCGGATAACTTTGCTCGTAACAGTGGCATAAACACACCCGTAGTACCTGCCTATGCTGAGGGTATCTGTGGAGGCACACCATGCAATGAGTGCTGGTTGTGGATCTGATGTTCGCACTACAAGGCAAGGAGACCTACTGGAGACCTTTGAGATTTCCCAGCATGGCTGTACAAGCCCTTGAAGCTGTCCCTGCTGTGGGCAGGGGTTTGGAGCTGGGTGCCTCCAGAGGTCCCTCCCAACCTGAATTTTCCCATGATTCTGCTGTCATTGCAGGTTTGCTTGGCTTTCGTTCTCATTCCTCTAAACGAGAATTTGTTGAGAACAAATTTGCCATAGCTTGAGCGCTGTTGTGGTGAGAAGGCTGTACAGAGCCTTCTTCCTTTAATTGCCACCACAGGAGGGCTTTCTCCTGGCTTATACCAAAAGGGCAGGTTGCCACCCAATGTCAGACCCTTAACCACCTTGGGCCTTTCGGACCTGTTGGCCAAGTCACAGCACCACGCCAACACTCAGAGGCCACGGACTCGGCAGAGGATCCAAGGATGGTCCCGGAGACTTGTTGCTGGCATTTAATGAAGAGTTGTA
Source organism: Fulmarus glacialis (assembly GCF_000690835.1). Classification (NCBI taxonomy): domain Eukaryota; kingdom Metazoa; phylum Chordata; class Aves; order Procellariiformes; family Procellariidae; genus Fulmarus; species Fulmarus glacialis. Next base: position 15,585 of record NW_009208664.1, read on the forward strand.
TACCTCTGTAGTGATACATGTGTGAAAGGGAGCCTCTCTTCCCTTTCAGCCCCATGTTGCCATCGGGAGTGTGGAGAGTCGGGCTTGGACCATCTCCATCCTGGTGTTCCTCTCACAAATAGCACCATGACGGAGCACCCCATGCTCTAAGATTCTGCCCCAGGAATTGGGGAAGGCCTCTCCACAACTGAGATGCACGGCTGTTTTCTGAAGGCAGTGCTGCACTCTTGTTCATGTGCCTGAACCAAGAAAAACGTCACAACAAATACCTGTGCTGGCTGTGCTTCGCTGTGACAGGAGTATGACCTCTTTCAAGGCACATTTCAGCTTGAAGCGTCAGTTTGCTATGCTTTTACTGGAGCCTTTGCAAATGCAACAAAAAGACCTGGATAAGGAACCATCCCTCATCTGGAGAAAGTCTGTGGACATCTTTGTGGGGTAAAAATGAAACAAAACAAAACAAAAAAACACCTAGGATACCTCCAGTGATAATATTGCTCAGTTACAGGCTGGCTTCAGGGTGCATGATAGCAAATGTTGGAAAAATGATTATGGTAACCATTTCACAAATAATTAACCTCGATGCTTTTCAGTTGCTTAATTAAATTGCCAACAGCATCATGCCTCAGGATAAACCCTGCTATTCAAAGTTTGACTGGTCGGGGAAATGATTATAAGCATCACAAGGGGTCTACAGGTCGGACCCTGAAGAAAACTCTGGCTCTCGTTGTTTTCCTCTTATGTAGATTGGATATTTCTATTTTTATTGCTTTTAATAAAAGTCTTCCTTTGCCAGGGAACATCAAAAAACAGAAGTGCAGCAACACATGTCTGCAGGCAAAAGATTAAGTTCTGGAAAACATGGAGTTTATATGTGTATATATGTATACACACATACATATATATGTACATGTATACTTACATACTTACATACTTTTTTTTTTTTTCTGTAGTGCTGGAAATAAATAATCATTACGAGGGAGTGGCTGACATGGTGAAAGGCAGAGCCTTAGTCCAGAGGGACCTCTCTAAATGGGAGGACTGGACCACCAGGATGCTCACAAAGCCCAGCAAGTAGAAGTGCCAGTGGTGCCTGGTGCACAGGGGTGAGGGAGGGGATAACCCTGAGCATCTGTCCAGGCTAGGAAGTGACTGGTGGAGCTGCTGGATAGGGCTCAGAGGTAACTCTCAACATGAGCTTGAACATGGGCCAAAAGTAATTCTCACTGTGAATAATGCAAACTGCTTGCTGGGCTGTATGAGGAGGAGCACGGCCACCCCAGTGGAAAGGTGTTGGAGATTCTTGTGTTTCTTTGGGGCCAAAAAGCCCTTCAAGATGATGCATTATAATAAGGAGAAATGGGTGATGATGCTGGCAAAGTGCAAGGATTCCTTCGCAACGCTCTGCGGACCTGCCGAGGTCACAGGTTGTCAGACTGGCAGAAACCCAAGTGTTTCAGCAGGGAGACCGAAGTGGGCAGGCATGCTGGCAGAAGACGTCAGGCAAGATGTTTTGCTGTGTGTTAGGCACTGGAGTGAACGCTATACAGCTTGCTGGCATGGCCTAAATGACTCATAATCTGGATGGGGCAGCCATGAGAGTCACGCAGGGTGCCAGCAGCATCGTCCCTTCTGCTTTCTCCCAGGGCCATCGCTCCCAGCACACTGGAAAGGCAAAGGTTAGCGTGGGTCTTGCAACACAGCCTGTTCATTTCTCAGTCAAAATGGGAGGTTTTTGGCACTGTCTGCTGTCCTTCGGCTTGTTCTTATGTTTTGCTTCTGCTAGGCGTTGTTTTCTCTGGAGGCCTGGGATCCTTGGCCACACCGTGTTTCCAGTGTTGCTCGTGCCGATAGCACCGTGGTTTCTAATGGGTGGGTTTCTATCATACCATCTCGTGTTAGTGGAGCAGGGGTTGCTGAAATGCTGGAGCAGTCTCTGCCCTGAGCTGTTGGTGCAACAGCAGCCCACAGAGTTAAACATTAGCAGAAGTTACTTATTTCCCCTAAAGGAGGATCTTTATAGCTCTGCCCTTATTTTGTATTGTAGTCCCAGCAATACTGTAACTCTGACAGCAGGGGTTAGAAATTTGATTTGTTAAGACATTGCAATGTCATTATGTCTGGTGCTTTTTCAGAGTTTCCTGGATGTTACTTGAAACAGGATAATCACTTACTCATGTGCAACCAACGACCACATGGAAGCTGCTCACAAAAGAAGCCGCAGCCTTTGCTAACAAAGGAACTCCTTTCTGTTTTATTTTTCCAACCAAAATTCCCAAAACAAAGTAATTAAATTTCTCCCTTTGTTCTGGCTTTTGTGTTTGTTCTCACTTACAAGCAACACCAGTGGGGGGATGGAAGATACGGGACTTTGGTCTTAGAATAAGGACCTTGGTCTGAAGTTTTTCCTGTAGGTAATTATTCCTAGTCCAGAAATGTCAGAATGGGGAAGATTTTTCTTCTTTGGACTCATTTGTCTAGTGCATTCACGTTACCATAGATGGAATACTTTGGGGGAGATATAAGAGAAGGATTTCAGTTTAATCAGGTCCAGGCACAAATTTTGGACCAACAGCTAATACAGCAGAGCATCAGCAACATCTGTCTCCTCTCTGCACTCAGATCCAAGAGGACTCAAGAGCTATCCAGGCATTTTTATGACAGAAGGATTTGCGTCCTCTTTTCTCCTCTTCAGTTTTCCTCTTCTTCTCCCAAATGCAAATCAGTAACCTTTATTAACACCATAAGGTCTGAAAAACATTTCTACATTTAAATGTGAACACAGAAGGGCGTTTGTTTTGGGGGATGTCAGTTAACCAGGAATGTGTAATCAATGTGAGTGATGAATTACACGCTGCGTTTCCATCTGCTCAGGCAGCCCTGGGAGCCCAGAGCTGGACTGGGTCAGGATTCCTGGGATTGAGAGCCCAAAGCAGGGGCAGGCCAGGGAAGAGTCAGCTTCCCAGCGGCGAATGAAGCTCTGGTGAGTTGGGTTAGCGCAGCTGGCACATGGGCACAGCTGGAGTGTAGGATACCTGGCAGGAAGAAATGCTGGTGCAGGGAGACATTATATGGTGGCAGAGCAGGTCTGGAGGATGGGTAGAGGGGCTGGGCTGGGTCTGTGGCCTCAGGTGGGTCTGGTGCATGAGGTGGGGTACAGGGGTAGACGGTGCTGCACGGGGACAACTCAGCCTGGGACACACCAACAGGAGCCACCCCAGGGTGAAGGGCCAGACCCTGCTGCAGCCAGACCACTTTCCATCGACCACTGCAAACAAGGCAGAGAAACGTAGACAGGGCCTCACCCCGCACCATCTCTGCCCATCTCCTGTGTTTTCAGGCAGGACACAGCTCCTCCAGAAGCAAACGGGTGGGAGGAACGGGGATTCAGTCTGCCCTAAGGCTGCATCTGAGATGAATTCTGTGGGAGGTGCCCAGGTTGTCTTTTCACAGCCTCAACCCCCGGAAGTGATGTTTTGTGGCCTTTTGTCTCTCTCACCTTTGCAGATCATTCATGGGCCCCTGCCAGAGGCAGCCAAGATGAAATTACTCTGGTGTTAACGATCCACACGTAGATGCTGAAGTCCTAAAGCTGGGGGAGCCTGCAGGTTGGCCTTTTGCAGCCGCTGTAAGCCACTTCTCTTTCTTGGCCACATCCTTTTACAGTGAAACGTTACGTCATCTGACATCAGCTGTTGTCTCTTATTCATCTCTCTGGGGAAAGCCACCAGGCTAAATCATGGTCCCTCATGAGGTCCTCTCTCCTTGTAGGTTTGCTGTGACTGGCACCTTCAGCAGCCACCAGAGAACAGCCACTCGGCAGGACATGTCCTGCATCTTTGCAGTGGTGAAGTGGTACAAGTGACTCACGCAGCGTTTAGTCACCGCAGTGGGAGGCATGACTCAGCTGGCTGTTGGCAAGTTACAGTCCTGAACATGGAGAATGGGGATCTTCCACAGGACATGTCCTTCAGGAGGTCCTGCAAGATTCAGACAACCAGCTGGCTCACACTAGCAGGATATCAGAGGAACACTTAAATCGGAAGGGAACTCTGGAGCACTCTAACGCATCCCCTGCTCAAAGCAGGCTAACCCCAACGTCAGGTCTGGTTGTTCTGAGCCTTATCAGTTTGGGTTTGGGGATCTCCCAGACCAGAGGCCCTACCTCTGGTCCCCGGCTGCACCCCTCCTGCAGGGAAGCAGCTTTCCCTTGCGTCCAAACAGCATTTCCTCTGTCGCAACCCTTTGCCCAGACAATGATAAAGTAAGTGTGTACTTTCACCTTCTCATGGGCATCCTCCTCCTTGGGCACACGGGGACAGCAGCAAGACATGAGGCCCTGAAGCACTGCGTGCCCATTGGGAAGGGGTCTTTGGGGCGGGGAGGCAGCTACATGTTGTCTGACTGCACAGGGAAGCAGCAAGGAAACCCAGTCCCCGACTCTGTGGTGAGGCTGGAGCCGAAACAGAAAAAAAGGGCTTCCTGAAGCTCAGAGCTGCCTTGTTTGCCTGCCTGCTCTGCCTATGCGCTGCGGGGCGGGCAGGAGAGATGGCGGCAGGGACGGGGCTTTCTCACTGTCTTCCGCAGGCAGCAGTGCCAGGGTGAGTCTCTCCCTGCGGTCCCAGCTGCTGGCGACCAGCTGGTGGCGGGGGTTTGGAGCCGTATCTCCCAGGCAGCGGTTTGGCCCACAGCTGGTTTTTTCCAGGGCTGGCAGAGGTTGGTTTGCAGAAGGGAGAATGACGGCGTTTCAAGCATGATGACTGCGGTTTCCATGGCAACCTGCAGGCGTGAGTCAGCATCTCTCTGCTGCGGTGGCCAGGGCTGCCTGTCCCCAGCTTCGCTCCGGGCATGGCACACGAAAAGGCAATGCTGGGGCAGGGAAGCGGAGTGTGTATAATGTCTGAGCTACCCTGAGAGCAGGAAGTATGTCCAAGAGAAGATCAAATCAGTTCTCCTGCCAGCTAAATGTGGGGATCCCTTTTGCAGAATGGGGACTGCCCATGTCCACCTGAAGGACACGTGCTCTGCTTAGTATGAAGCTCCTCTTAGCTTCCTCCAAGCGTATCTGCTTGTGCTCTTGCCATGTGCTGGCTGGGGCCGCGCAAGTGTGCAAAATGCTGTGTCCAGATACACACTGGTTCAGACCCAGAGGCAAGAGCAACAAGGGAGCTGAAGCGTGGTCCTTCCCTAGGCACAGAGTTAACTGTCTTGGTCTTTGCAGCTGCCACTCGAGAGCAGGAGCCACCAGTGT
>NW_009208664.1:20866-45373 GCF_000690835.1 Fulmarus glacialis
ACCACTGTGTGCTCTGTACATGACCCATTGCAGCTGAGAACCTGCACAGAGTAGGGAGCTGCAAATTACCGTTAGCAGAAGCGATGCAAACTCAACCTTCTGCGTCTGTGGGAGTCAGAGGGCATAAAAGCTCACTGGCAGTTCACCACGCAGCCCTGGCCTGTGGGCATCCACTTATAATGAGGGAACAGGAGGGTCAGCAAAAAGTCTGGCTGGAAAGGCAGGACTTCACCCAGCATGCACCCACCCATGCTGGGCCTCCCTGCCCAGGCTGTGCACTCAGCAAGTATCCTTGGCAGATACTGTGCAGGGTTTGGGTGCCAGAAGAGATTTGGTGTCTGTGCTCAGGGTGTGCAAGGAGCCAAAGCCAAGCCAGTAAGAAATGGAGAGGCTATTCCCGTTCCCTGAGCCAGGAAAAGGCGTAACACCACGAGTCATGCGAGCACTGTAAGCCTTTCTGGGATTCAAGGTAGGCTTCAGTCTTACATGTGCGGCAAAATACGTTTTCTTCTGGTGGGAGGGCTGAAGTATTTAGTTCCCACTAAGAGACTGTGTGAACAGATTCAGATTACCAGTTCATTGTCCCCACCTGGGCAGCAGGTCTGGGTGACAAATAGCACTGTCAGGATGTGGGGAAGTCCCCCAGTGTTCTTTAAATGCCCTGTTTTGAGACCAGTAAGTGCTTTGTAAATACTGGTGTGCTGGGAGCAAGCTGTTGCTTGAAACGTGAAACTCCTCTGGGGAAGGTTGTGTGCTTCATCCGGGTGCATTGCGGGATTGCTAGCAGGAACCAGCCCAAATGAAGTGAAAAAAGGAAAAACCTGTCCCACATCCATCCCCCAAGGCATTGCTGCACCCCACCCCCTGCCACCCTTCTTACCTGTGTGGTCCCTGTCCCTCTCTGCTATGAACGTGTTGGCACCTCGCTTCTAAGGGACCATTGCCCTCAGCCTGCTGGTTTCACGCTTCCCTATGTCCAAAGCTGTGGCCAAGCTGCTTTGAACTCTGTAACCTGTGAACAGTCTCCTTGCCCCGTCTTCCGCAGAGGACGTCTATCCCAAACAACAGTGGAGCCTGCCCTTGGGGCCAGAACAGCCCGAGCTCCTCTCCACAGTACAGCCACAGCTCCTGGGACTCGACAGCTGTCTCGCAGTATGTTTGTAAATCTCTGGGTTTGCAGTGAAGCAAGGCTAATTTATTTCCCAGACATTGCCCAAAAAATGTTGTAACTAAGGCTTTCTCTGCCATACAATTTTGGTGTTGTGCAGGGTGTTGTTTTTCTTCTATGCATTGACCAACAGGACTGACCATCCTGTGTGAGGGTTTGACCCTCCATAACTACCCAGATTTGCCTGGAGCCATGAAAATGGCAGCTTCCTAGCCCAGCAGCCTTATTCTCTGTCCTGTGGTCCAGTGCAAGATGTCTCTGCTGCCTTTTTATATTCTAGGACCTTGCAGAAACACATACGTGAACAGAGACATATGTGATCCTTGGGATGATGTTTTGCCAGGTATGTAGATCCAGGGTAAGATTCACACAGAAGTTGCTCCAGACACAGTGTGGGTCCACAGCACGATGCAATATTTGGGCAGGTGAGAGTGTGGGTATGACCAAGAGTTTTCAGCTTCTGATCCACCCCCATGCTGCCTGGCTTTTGGGGCATCCCACAGGCTGTTTCCCTTCTCCTCTTGCTCACCTGATGGGGTCAGTCTGCAGTACAAAGAACTTGGCCTCTTACTTTAAGGACCTTCCTGGTGGATGGAGTGCCTCTGTGGCTGAAGAAAGAGCCCACAGCCCACTGGAAGGAGCACAGGTTTGTAGCAGGCAGATTTTGGGGGTCCCAGAAGCAGTGCCTCCAGGCTGTCTGGCATATAGACATGCATGGTCTTGTTGTCCGAAAAGTGGATTCGTGCCCGGCGTGCAAGTAGCCAATTTCACGCACTCAGGAGAGATACTGTTTTATTCAGGCCTGGGTGCTCGGTGGACTTGCCACAAATCAAGCACACCTGGTCTAATCACCTTTCTGTTTATATCCGTGCTTCTCATACATATTTTAAGATTCTTTTTTACATATTCATTAGATTTCCGGGAAATAATTATAACATTACATCACCCTAGACACATGCGCAGCACTAAAGCCTTTAGGGTCTCCTGGAGGGTCTCGCGTGGTCTCTGGTGGTCGGCAGGGTAGTGAACTCTTCATGTTCCTTTCTTTCCTTAGAAGGTCGAGGTTTGTCTCTGAGCCACACCTGGACCACGTTTGTTTACGGTTCTCGTTTGCAAGGTTAATCTTCACTGGAGTCTAACAATGCTTCCAGGATACACGATTTATACTAGTTACAATTCTATAGACCTGCAAACACAACACCTGCTAGTTACCTAACTTCTAAGCAACAAGTCTTCATTGTTTAGAAGTACAGAAGCGAGCAGTAGAATTACGGAAGCAAGCAGTATGGAATAGTAGATACTGTACCTACTGCATCAGTCACTGCCACCAAGAGGTGTGCACTCACTGCATGCGCAGTGACAGACCTGGATGTCCCTCCTTCAGTCTGCCCAGGGTTTCAGAGGTGGGGAGGTGTTCTGTATACTCTGTGCCATGGCTCTGTCCTGTGCATGAGCACATTTGGGTGTTTTCTGCTCCCCAGCAACATGGCAGATGAGTCCTGATCTGTGATACTGATCTGCTCTATAGTCAGGCAGGATTTTGCTGGCATCAGGCTGAGGTTAAAAGCACAGCTGCTCAGTTCGGTGCCAACGACCCTTTCCTCCATGGAGTCCTCTCTGGGTCAGGATGTTCTCTGTGTACTTGCTTTGCAACTGTCTCTCAAGGGGGCCAGGACACCAAGCAGCTGTTCAGGGGTGAAAAGTACAACCATGCCACAGCCTTGATTCTTGACTTCCCAGGGTGCAGTTTTCAGCCCAAAGACTAGTCTCCCTCTCAGCATGCTCAAACACAGGTCAGGAGCCCCTTCATCACTGTCTGTCCAAAACACCCATGCTCACAGACTCATCTGTGATTGCATGGCTTCCCTCAACCAGCACAGCTATGAATGTCCTAGTGGGCAATAACACAAAATAGAGTATGGTGGCCACCAGAGAAAGCAAAACATGCCAAAGGACTTGGCAGCGCTGCTGCCAGATCCCTCTGCTGAGCTGCAGTCCTTCTGCCATAGGAAGCACCTTCTCCTTCAGCTTGCACAATCCTGAAGCCAGGGCAGGGGTTGGGATTTCGGGCAGCAGGGGTGGAGGGAGTGGGCTGCTCTGCTGTGCCACCACTGCTGTGCAGCAAAGTGCTGAGCCACGGCGGGACCGTAAGTGATGGGACAACATAAACCACATGCTTAGCAGCTGCAGGACCGGGGCATTGCTTCCCCCAGCCACGCCGGTGGGTGCAATATGCGTAAAGACGTGTTTACAGGCAGCCTGTCACACAGGACCAGGGCAAGTGCAACCTCTGTCCCTATCCCACTCCCACATCCTCCCAAGTTTCCAGCTTGAAACTGTTCGGAGAGGAATTTCCAAAACAAATGTTGCTATTCGAGGAATGCAGCAGGGGGGAGGAAATAATCACAACAGAGATAAGGAGAAGTCGGTCGACTTGACAACTGCACCAAGCAAGCTCTTCTGGCTCCGGCTGGTTTAGGACGGGACTCTGCAGCCCGCCTCCCCCTGCCCCGGGCGGCCGGTGCTGCGTTAACGTCGGCTCTGCTGGTGGGGCCTGGGGAGGCAGCTCTGGGGCAGACGCAGGGAAGATGAAATACACCGGAGGGGCCGGGGTATCTACCCCCGCTCCCCTCTGCGTATCAGCCACCCCAGCTCCTCTTCTCGGCAGCCGTCTGCCGCCGGGCTTCCCTCTGGCTTTGTGGTGACCAGGCTGCTTCACCAAGGGCACGCGTGGGTTTCAGGCGTCTCCTCGGAGCGCGGTGCAGCTGTCCTGCCCCGTCCTCCCAGCAGGATTTTTGGGGCTTATCTGCTTTCCTCCTTGTCCTGGCTATGTTGAACTCGGCTGCTAAGATTCCCCCGTCCTCGCCACTGCTCCCCTCAGGGACCAGCTCTGTTTAACATCTCTCTGGCCATGTGGCAGTCCTCTGGCAGACTGCTGAAGGCCTTGTGTAAATGTTCTGCTGGAAAACACCCGAGGTCCGGAATCTAGTCCCCTCCTCCCAGGGACAGAGAAAAAGCTGCATTGCTCTTGGCTTGGAGTTCAGGAAGAACTGGTTTGCTAAAACCAGATGTCTGCATCCACTTTTGCTGACCCCATGCTGGGGCTTTTGCACCTGACGCTTGCGGAGAGGCTGTTCTCTCGCGGTAAGGGGTTTGGCGGAGCCAAGGTCGCTTTCGCAGGACTGTGCACATCTGTGGCTTGGCAAATAAATAAAAAAAGAGAAAATAGGTCCTCTGGCTGGACAACCTACAGAAGGAAAGATGGACAGACAGTGCTTGGGCAGGTGGATGCACGGCATTCACCTGGCTGTTCCTGACACGCTCAAGTCACGGGGTTCATGCTGTGCACCAGAAATGAAGGGGATGCCTAGAGTGTTGAGATCTGGCAAGAGCCTGTACAGACAAGATTATGAATTAAAAATTTCAGCCCTTCAAGATGAAATCGTCCACCCAGAGGAACAGCCTCAGATGTGCAGGTCTATCCCAGCTCGCAGGTGTGCTGTGCCATTTGAGCATCCGGCAGATATTGGTCATTTTAACTCACTGCCAAACTTGCTCAGTGCTTTCATCTCTGATAAAACAGTTGTGAGGGTTTAAAACAGAAAATGCAGTTGGCCAGGAAAGGGGATATTCTTCCTGACCCCTGTGAGTAACCAGCTGTGCAGCCTGAGCCCTGAGCCTCCGTCACAACGCAGAGCCGCAGAAGTTACCTGCAAAGTTGTCGATGCCTCCTCCCCAGAGACATACCCAGGAAAAAAAAAGGAGCAAAGCAGAGACCTTATTGATGGAAAGACTGAAGGCCAGAGGGGACTATCAGAGCATTCCCTTTTGCTGCACTGTACCTCTAAGCAGGGCTCAGAGATGCTCTCTCCCTTTTGGATATGCGGCACAAGGTAATCTTCCTGCTGTAGTACTCCTTGCTCATTTCTGCAGCCTCTTTGAATATGCATGTTTCCTTGTTCCTCTGGAAATGCAAAGAGCAACGGAGTGCTTTTCCTACCAGGGCTGTGCACAGAAGCAAGATCTCCCTGTTTCTAATACCGTTATCCACTTGCTTACAGCTGGAGGTTGCATTATGCCTATTAACTGCAGCACAAAGAGCTCATGGTGTTACCCACAGATACACTTCAGTCTCTCTGCAACACTGCCTTCCAAGGCAGATCTCACATCTGGCATTATTGGCCTCCGGTTGCATTTCTGTCATTTATTTATTAAAGTTAATTTCACCAGACTGTAATGATTTATTCAGATCCAGAGCCTCCTGTAACAGAGAGCCATTATTTGCTATGCCACCATGTTTCCGCCATCTGCAAACTTCATAAAGGTTTTGTAACAGCTACTTTTTGAAAGGTCACCAAACCACTTTTTAAGCTCTGTTTCTTTTGCATAAAGCATGGGTCTTACCAAAGCATCAGGTTGATACAAGTCAAAAATGGTTTGAGAAAATCCGATTATGTAACAAACACCGTTCTCTTTATTGGATTGAAGCAATAATCCTGTACTGTTTTTTTTTAAAGGAAGAAAAATGGAAGAAAACAAGTTTGTTTGACAATGCTATGCCTCATAGCTGACTTCAATAGCAATTTTCAGGCTCTTTGTTGATCCTGAGTGCCAAACTGACATTTGGATAAGTGGCCAACTGTTCCCCTGCCCTTACTTCTTTTACCTTCATGCTGGAAATACTGTGCTGGTTTTCTTTTTCTGCAAGGAACTGCAATGGAAGCATTGGCTGGTGTGGATGGAGAGTGCGTGGGTATGGGAGCACCTGCAAGAACAAGTGGCAGGAGCAGCCGCAGGGCAGGCAGCTGTGGACGGCACCTTCATTAGCTGATTACAGGAGTCCTACTGTTTTCCAGACCACCCCAAAACCGGGCATGGTCTGAAATACGTGACAGCCTAAAGCGGGCCATACTGAAGTCATTAAAAATAGTGATGGGAAGACGGGGAATAGGATAGGAGACATAAAGCATCCTGGTAAGGAGAAAGGGCAGCGAGTGCATCTTAATGGTTCCCAGAAGAGGAGCAGGATGGAGATACAGGAGACCGTGATCACCATCAGCTCCTAATGGGCACAAAAAAGCAAGGCTCAAAAGCAGCACACAGTTCCTGAGGTAACAATCCAGGAGCCATGATAAAACCTCAGTAGCGAGTGTCCCTCGCTCTGCATCGCCATTAAGTGTCCCTGGACAGACCGCTTGCATTTTGGTGCTTGCATCCTGGACAGACCGCTCAGATGCTCCCATCTTGTACATCCTTGTGAGTAAGGGGATGCACGGGGTGGCAGTGAGGAAAACAGGCTTAGTTTCAAACTAAATATTCCCCCTTCCCATAGGGTCCCACAGTGAGCTTTGCTGCATTGTGTAAGTTGAGCTTTTGCCAGCATTTTTGTGGTGCTCTGAGATTTTGGATTTGCTTTTCTACCATCTGCTGCTGTCGCCTGGGGCTCTACCAGGAAGGACATTGCCGCTGCTGGTAACAGCTCCAGTCCTTACACTAAAACAGCGGATGCTGACTGCACCAGGACCCTGTCCTGGCCTTTGTATTTGTTGCCAGCTTGCCATGAGTGCCTGGTGTGTGAATTGGCCCGCGGTATACCAGATGTCTCTTATTAATAATGTGCGATGTAAGTGCGATAGCAGTAGAGACCTTGAAAGTTTTGGAATAGGTCAAAAGCAGAGGTCCGGGACTATAAATAACTCGCTGGCGGACGGTTAGGTGTGCAGCCTCAAAAGCTGGGAAAAGCCTGTGTTAAGCGTACCAAAGAAAAGCAGCAGCAGCTGAGCAACGAGAAACACATCTGAGCAACAGGGTCAGGCACCTGCTGCGGCGTGGGAAAGCAACACCCGCTGGCACCACGCAGGGAAGGGGGTGGAGGACGAGGGCTAAGAGCTGTCTAGAAACTCAGAAGTTCAGGGTGCTGAATGTGGTGTGTTTCTGGGGATTTCTGTCCCCAGAATCACTGCTGCAGGATGACTGTGAGGCTGTGAGTGCCCCTGCTCCATGCAGCCCTGCTCTCCTGGGGACCACACGCAGCCACAGAGCAGCTGACGTTGGAAGAGACCTTGCAGATCATCTGGTCCAACCCCCCTGCTCAAGCCAGGGCACCTAGAGCCAGTTGCCCAGGACCATGTCCAGATAGTATTTGAACATCTCCAAGGATGGAGATTCTCACCCTCTGCCTGATTGCAAACCCTGACACTTGGGGCTTTTTCCAGGTGAGGTAGAAGCTGTAGTCTTCCCCTTCCTATTGCTCCAGAGACACCCAACCCATCCCCTCAGCTTTGTGCTCCATGGTAAGACTCCTGCTTAGACCAAACCTTGGAAAACTGCCCAGACCTCAAAAATATGTGGTGCAAACTTTTAGCAGCTGGGTGAAAAAGTGAGTTGTACAGACACAGGTGGAAAGCCAGTGTTTTCTACCTGAAATGGGTAAAACTCAGACATTCTGAGAGCGTGACTGCATCTGTGGTCCATCCATTGTTTTAACTCCACACCCCATCTCACATTTGCCATTGATGTTCTCACAAAGGCTTCACACTTCCTTGTCTCAAGCATGTCCCCAGGCAATGATGCTTAGAGAGTGGATGCATGAACGGCATGCAGACCCCGGTGCCTGAGCTGAGCTTAGCACTGCCTACTCTGTAAGAACACATTTGCCCTGGTCAAATGCAGTTGGAAAGGCAAAGAAAGTGGACCACTAACAGAAAAATAATCTCTTTTCCCTTCAAAACTGATTTTCTCCAGGGCTGGTCTTTTCTCTGGCACATCACGCTCTTCATTGGGCTCACATATCTCTAAGAATATTTCTAGAAATGGGGAGGACAATAGTTATACTGCAGAGATGTCTCTTCCCAGGCTGCGGAGCACATCCTGCCCCTGGAGTGATGCTCTGACCCCAGATACCGTTCATCAGCACTGTGCTTCCCTGAGGGGACTCGACAGTGCATTTCCTTTAGAGCAGCCACTAAATCCCATGGGAAAGAGACATGGTGATGATGACTTCCCCCCGCCCCCCCCCAAAAGAGATTTTTTTCTGTTCCAGATTGTGGTTTGGAAAAGGAAAACTGGGGCATTTGATAGGTGGGGTGCTGCTGGAGGGATGACTTTTCAGCCTGTCTCTGTTTCACATGGGAGTTTGCCAATGTTTTGCATTTTTTCACCAAGCTGTTTATTTCCCTCTCAAAAGAAAGTTGGAGGGTGTAAAAAAACCCCAGGCAGTGAGCTCTTATTGCAGTGTCCTACGTGCCGGCAGCCAGCACCTCCACAGATGCCTGGAAGAAATGCTCCCAGACATGGGTTCAGCGTCCCTTTGCCAGCTCTGGATGAGTTGGACCCAAGCGTGGAAAGCTTCACAGCTCCTCCCTTTCTCTCTTGCAGCCGGGCAGACGCTTACAGTGGTAAATACCATATCGAGTTTTGGCTTTTGAAACACAGTGCAAAGTGGGTTTGGAAAGCACAGGCAACCGTTTGGCTCCATGCTGTTTCCCTGGCAGTACCCTGCAGGCTCTTCCAGGCTTGCTGGTGTCATCCATGGCCCAAGCTCCTGGCCACCAAAGCAACAGTGTCCTTTTGCACAGGGACTATGTTCTCCTGTGGCTCCACTGGCTCCGGCTTGGTGCTCCTGAGGGGCTGGTTTGTTGCTGTATCGGTCAGACAGCTGGGGAACAGCTGACTGACCTGTGAAACCTCCCAAGGATGGAGACCCCTTGCCATGCCGGTACACTGTCCTAGGGCCCCACCACTCTCCTGGGGAAGGGGTTTCTCACAGTGTCCATTCTGAATCTCCCAAGCCTTCCCTTCTGCAGGAAAACAGGGAATTTCAGTAGAAGTCCTGCTTGACTAAAAAGGGAGCTTCTTGCACTAAAATGCAAAAAAAGATGCATGTAAGAATGGGAAATACAACAGACAGCAAAAGAATGTAGTAAACATTACTTGCTTTGATACTTAGAGGTGGTATCAGGCAGGTCCAAGACCACCTACAGCTCATACTAGTGAGGGTCATCAAGGGTAGTACAACAGGACCCCACAGGCATGCCAGAAGTTGTGGAAAATGCATGTCCACTGACGGACGGAGGACACAACGTGGTGCTGGACAATATGGGAAAGACTACAATGATCAATGGATTTTTGTAGCATCTTCACAGGTGAAGCCTGCTCCCAGCTCTCTGCATTCACCAGCATGGTTTGGGAAGGAAATGGGAGGGCCAAACATGGGGTTTAAGGGCTGCTTAGAGAAGCTGGACATATTCATATCCATTGGAATGGATGGCACTCACCCGTAGGAGCTAACAGTGCTGGTTGATGCAAATGAAGCTGCTGTCAGTCATGGTGGAATATCATGGCAACTGGGAAAGGGCTGATTGAAAAGATTAATATTATGCCCATCTTTAAGAAGGGCAAGGAGAAGGATCTGGGAAACAGCAGTCTGTAAGCAATACCTCCATCCTTGGAAAAATCATGGAGCAAGACTTCTTGGAGATCATTTTCAAGTATGTGAAAGGCAGAAATGTAACCAGGAAGAGACCACAGGTCTAGGCTTTGGCCTTAACCCCAGTCCCCTGTTTTCCCCACTCAGCTCTTCACTGCAACATCTAGTGCAGGCTTGAGAAGTCAGTCACCTCTGACTCTGCAGACATCTTGTCTCTGTGCGCTAACATCTGCGCTGCTGGTAGTAACATTGAGAGCAGTGGATGGAAAAGAAAAACAGGCTCCAGGAGTGGGGCTGCTGCCTCGGGTAGACAGAAAACAGAGGTCTCGTATGGGTGCATCGTCCTCGAGTGCATAGACATCCTGCAAACGGGACATAGGCAAGTAAGAACAGATCCAGTGTCATCACTGCTGTGCTAAGACACAGAGCAAGAGCAAAGGGCAATCACACCCACTTTAGACTCCTTCCAGGGGTGTGAAACGGGTCAGCCTCTTTTTTGTTGGGTTTTTTTTCCCATGGGCTGGAGAACAGGAAGGTGTAGCAGGGTAAACACGTGTGATAAATGTCAGAAACCTCTGCTCACCCATCCCAGCCACTGGCAGGCAGGGGGGGGCGGGGGGGGGGAGAGCAAGAGCAAAGGGCAATCACACCCACTTTAGACTCCTTCCAGGGGTGTGAAACGGGTCAGCCTCTTTTTTGTTGGGTTTTTTTTCCCATGGGCTGGAGAACAGGAAGGTGTAGCAGGGTAAACACGTGTGATAAATGTCAGAAACCTCTGCTCACCCATCCCAGCCACTGGCAGGCAGGGGGGGGCGGGGGGGGGGGGGGAAGGGGTGGAGCTGGAGGTGGGAGAGGAAGGTCTGCTAGAGTAAATATGGTCTCATAGCAAAAGAGTCAAGGGATCCTTTACAAGCCACATGCCTATCTGGTCCAGGGAAGCCTCAGTAACCTGCGGGGAGAAGGGTGAAATCCTACTGATGCTTCTCAGCTGCTTCTTTCAGCAAGGGACAAAATTTCCATGCAGGGCTTTTTCCAGCCACTGAGCCGTGTGACTCCTGCCCATTCCTCACCCACCCGAGTAGAAGAGGGGAGGAACAGCTCAATACTCTGGGGACAGAAGTACGAGAAAGTGGAAGGTCCCTCTCGGACCATTTTTCTGCCCATAGATACCAAACTTTGAACCATGAGAAGAAAACACCCACGATTCCTTTGCAACGCCTTTCAGGGTCCAAAAGCCAACAAAAGATGCCACAGGGACCACCTGCCCTCCCCCACTGCAGCTCTCTGCTGCACCCCAGCCTGCTGGCAACTTCCATACAATGATGCTCCTGCACTGTCCCCAGTGCCGTGGTAGCCAGCCCTGGAGGGATGAAAGAGGCAGAGGCCAGTGCCCTCTTCCAGAGCCCTCTGTCAATATGGTCTTTAGAGCATGCCTCCAAGCAACTGCAAGGGCTGGGGGACGTCCTGCCCACTGTGCCAGCCTGGGCCCCAGAGGCTGATAACTGGTCCCAGCTGGGAACAGGCCCACCTCTCCCTGGAGGGCGCTGGGGACCTCAGGCCAGTTGCATAGCCTTAGCCACAGTCTTGCAGCCAGGAAGATCTCTTCCACGGAAACTGTTTTCATGAGAAAGTGCCAAGGAACACAAGCAAACGTTTGCATCAGTTTCCCAGGAATGACTTCTCCATTTCCACGCTCCAGCCAAACCTACAAGCACCCAGGAGCAAGCAGTGGCCTCTTTCCCCCAAGCAGCCAACAGCTCGGGTGAGGGCTTGCATCCCCTGCCTGGTTTCAGGAGGGGTTTGCATGCTGTCCCCCTACCCACAGGTAAACGAATCACCCTACGGTTTTCTGGTGTCATATGGGGACTCTTGGATCTGTTTCTCTAATGCCAGTAAAAATTTTGCAGTGCAGAGAGAGAAGTTCACTCGGGGGCAGCCAGAGCGGGGGAAAAGCTGGAGAAAGTTAATGCAAGGAAGCTAAGACATGGCCCAGTCCACCCCATCAGCCAGAAACCCACCCAGCTGGAGGGGTAATTTAAAGTAATGCTGTCAGCCAGACGTCATAACTGAAAATACTTTATTTGACATCAATAGTAAAGTAGGAACATTGGATTATACATCCATTGATATATAAATGATAAAAATGCAAAAGCAAAACCATCTAACAGGAAACCCACAAGCAGTCCAGTACACAAGTAACATCCCAGGGAAAAGCTGCATGCCAGGACCCTCCCTCATCCTAACATGCAAACAGTAACCCCAAAGAAACCAAGCATTAGCATTTCCTTTGCAACTTTGTTCTGGGTTTCAGCCGCTACAAACAGTATCACTTTGAATGTTGCTACCAGTATGGGAGAGGAAAAAACACCACCCACCACAGATCATGGCCAGAATTCACTTCTGTGCAACATGAGTGTTTGTAGAAAAGGCCCCCAAAAATCCCAGGGAGAGAAATTTCATGGCCAGGTTGAGTCAAGAGCGTTTCGTGAGTTTGACCAATACAGTTTACACAGGGACAATGAGATCTGGAAATCACGGGTCAGCACCGAAGGGCGAAACAAGCAACAAAAGGCAGCTTCGGCTTTTACATGGCTTGTGGCTTTAGCAGTAAAAGAGAAACTAAGCGACAGTTTCTTGCACCGCTAGTCTCTCTCTGCTGAAAATGGTTTTCAGGTTTCCTGGTTTTCCAGTTTCTATTTCTCTCCTCTTTCAAGGCACATGTGTAGAAACCATTGATTGCAACAGCCAGAAACAAGTGCTCAGACCACCTCCATGATATTCAATGATTTCGGCATACAGCGAAACGATGAGTTGTTACACAAACTTTTTTCTAATCTTCAGAGAATCCTAAGGCAAGGGAAAAAACCCCCCCAAACCCACTCAATTACAACAGGTAGCCCCTTTGCATAGCCTGTTAGCAGACAGACACCACTACAGCTGAAGGTCCCAACTCTTCAACTTACAAAAGGCTCAGCACAAAATCAAGGTGCTCTCTGCAGAGACCTGGGATTTTCAGTGGAGCGTTGATGAGTTTTGGTGCTGATCTGCCACCTGTGGGAGGGGGGCCCTACTTCTAAGGCACCTTTGAAAAAATAAAAAATAAAGTCTCGCCTGTGTCTCCATTAGCGGTGCAGACTAAGCTACACCAATGTTTTACAGGTAGACATTTGACCTGACTTCTGTAACACATCCTCTTCTTGTACCCCTTTGTATCTGCAAGAGCTGGAGCCTGACCTGCCAAAAAGGAGTTATTTTTTTAATGCAACGATAAGCACAAGAGAGCGACTCTTGAACACGAGCCTGCTTCCTTGCGCTTTGCTCCTGCTCCATGCAAGCCCACCTTCGCTCAGCTCCCGGCACAACTGAAGCAGCAAGTCTGGCCAGCAACAGCTTTTAAGGGAAGTGAGACTGAAAAGGCAGCTGGGTGTCTCCCTAGTAATTAAAGTCTCCGTGCATACTTTGAGCCACTGCTGGCCTAAGAAGAAACGCGCTGTCCCCCGGCCCCTGCAGGATCCCACCCCTGCAGTGCAAGGGTTCAGCAAAACCTTCAGGTCTCAACAAAAAAAACAAACTAAAACAAAAAAACACACCAAAAAAAAAGGAAAAAAAAAAAGAGGCAGTGCTGAAGAAGATCCCCAATACAACAAGTGTCCCTGATTTCAACAGCCTTCAGCACAGGCCAAGGAAGTGCAAATTGCTGTGGTCAGAGCTGGTGGCAAAGTACTCACCAGAAGGAATTCAGTTGTCAGTTCTGGCTGAGAGCTTTAAATCACTTAAACCAGCTCCGAGGGTGTCAGCGCTTGAGGCTTTCATACGGTCATGGGAAGGAAAAGCAAGGTGTCTGTACAGGCGGTGCCCTGGTGCACTGACAAAAAGTAGTACTCCAAAACGTGCATGTCCCTTAAAGCCTGAGAAAATCAGAAGGGAGTTTCCCGACAGAGGACACACATTGCAACAGGCTTTAGGCAAAGAAAAATCGATTGGATGTCAGCCCCGCTGTGAATATCTCAGCACGGCAGGAGATCTCATGGACAAATACGCAGAGCAAAGATATATGGCTTATATATAATGACACACATAAAAAGCCTACTAGTCTGAAGATAAAGGAGGCCTTGAATCATATCCTATTATGCTGCACCCTAGTTTAATCTGATATTAAATATACTGCTTATGATGTAAAAATTACTTTTAAAAGTTATTAAAATGTTACAACGACAACAAAAGTAGTAAGTGAATTCAAGTTCTTTGCATGACCTTGCAAGAAAAAATTTGTTTTTAGGAAGCTTCAGACAATGTTTGAATAGCGTGGTAACTTTCTACCACTGTTAACAAGTGTCAGCAAATTTTAAGGCCATAATTTCATCGCGCAATTAAATTAATTCATCTTTATTTCAGGAAAAAAAAGAAAAACACCCCCTCCGCCCCCCCCCAAAACCCCCAGGTGGTGTTGTGCTGAGGCAAAAAGTCACTACCACATCCAGAAGTAAGGTTATCTGAAGCCAGTAGTTTTCGCAGATGCCATCTGTGTAGCTCCCACCCTATGCAGAGAGCTCACTGGCAAATTCTGGCAAACTCTGGCTCAACTCACTCAAAGCCTCCTTTGAGACTAAAAGAAATAATGACGTTCATTGAATCCAGACTTGGTTGTTCAACACTTGCTCTGCACACAGAGAAGATGTTTGTTTTGGTCACTATGAGAAAAAAATATATGATATTGTCTCCATTAAAAAAAAAAAAATCTAATGCAAAGCATAAACTTGTACAATTTTAGCAGCATTTTACAGTCCTTCATAAAGTAAAACCAGGAATGAAATAAAAGGAATGTTTTCATCCATGTCATTTAAAATATCAAAATATCATGGGCAGTAATTGCTGATGCATCACAGTTGTAATCAGTAAAATTTGGGTCCAGCAATTAACTCAACATGGGGAGCACTGCAGCAAATAGATCAGATTCAACCTTTTCTGGCAAAGTAAATATTTACAACTCTTATGTACAGCTTCTGGACTTACAAAACAATGGAGAGCTAGAAAGTTGTGTAAAGTCAAGTTTGGAATTAAAAAAAAAAAGAAAAAAAACTCTTGTCCAATCAATTTGGAGGCGCTTTGGCATGCCAAAAGATGCCTTTTTTTTTTTGTTCATTGCAGCTGTTATAAAACCTGCAGATATAAAGCTTCAGTGAGGCCAGATGTCCTGGGTAACATAGGCAAGGTCTCTCTTGTGTCTGTAATGTTAGCTATTTGGCGAGCCAATATCCACTGTGATCTTTGTATACAGAGGGTACTTGTCCGTTCTTAACACCTTGTAGGATAGTGTATTTAAGCCGTCAGAACTCATTGTCTCCCTTGTGTGAGCAATTCGGTCAAACCTGCGAAGGGGGAAGAAAAAAAAACAACCAAAGAAGGAAGGGGGAAGAAAAAAAAACAACCAAAGAAGGAAGGGGGAAAAAAAAAACCAACCAAAGAAAGAAAGGAAAAAAAAAAGTTTAAACAACCTGAACTTTGCATGACATTTTTATAGCCTCTCAGGCGGCATCTCCGGTGTTTTAAGAACAACCTGAGTCCCATAAACGGGTCCCATAAACTCCCAGATTTGGCCAGCCTGAGCAGTGGGCAAAGGCATCCCTATGGGGTTAAATTTTAGCTGGAAAAAGCAGCCAAGCTTTTAAATCACACAGGTCCTTTTCCTGCTCTGCACTACAGCACAGGTTTTATATGCCAAAGACAAGCTGGAAACAATTGCTCAGAGCTTAATTTGCTGCATTTAAGAAAAAGAATTAAAAAAAAGGCAAGAGACATTCATGCCATTGTGAAATCTTGGGGAAAAGATCAGTAATAAAGTAGTAAACTGGTGAGGGGAAGGGGGCAGCTTACAGCGCAGGGAACAGAGAGGTTGGCGAGGGAGGAGATGGCCGCAGGCTGTCCTCGATTGGGCTTTTTGCACAGCACAGAGAAAGCCAAGCGGCCGGAGCAGCAAGGGCGGGAGGTGCCCCTGGAATCTGCTGCGGGACGTGGGGAGACGCACCTCTCGGGGTTGGGTTCGTTCTTACGGTCCCGGGAATGCCGGATCATTCTGCACTTCCCAATGATGGCATCCGGACGGGATATCCCCATGCCTTTAAACACC
Source organism: Fulmarus glacialis (assembly GCF_000690835.1). Lineage (NCBI taxonomy): Eukaryota > Metazoa > Chordata > Aves > Procellariiformes > Procellariidae > Fulmarus > Fulmarus glacialis. Next base: position 36,590 of record NW_009208664.1, read on the forward strand.
AGCCTGTAAAAAGCAAGTACATTAAACACCCGCGACAGGTGACGGATGTGGGATGCTCTGCCACACCTTCCACAAATGACCATGGGTTTTGCCTTTTTTTTTTTGAGGATGTGGCTAGTGCATTTGCAGGCTTGCTACACCGAAAGGGGGGAAGGCCAGTCCCTTTCCACACAGGCACGTCAGCATGTGGAAAAGAGATGTCCCCCTGCCAACACCAAGGATCTGCTAATTCACCACACCCTCACCTGCACTGCCAGCTCCTCCAACGCCCAACGCCCGCATTAACCTTGCTCCAGGCTGTAGACTGGAATTTGAATGGGAGGCATCTAGTTTTTAACCCATCTGGAAAGGAGCCAGAAGAGCATTCATTTTTCAGGATATGAAAGCTGCAGTGCTGGTAGAAACTGAAGTGAATGGTGGTGAAGCAGCATGAGCGGGACACATGGTCAGAGCCACAATGGTCCCAGCTGAGACTCGCGGGGACAGCCGGCAGCCTGTCTTTGTCTGCATGCTCTCTGCAAGGCACCTGCAGTTCATGGACACCAATGCTGGAAAAGTACCTGGTTTCTTCCTCTTTCCACCTTCCTTTTTATTTCTAAGTAGCATCTTCTGCTCCTCAAAACCTGAGTGCCCCAAAAAGAGAGGACTGCCGCCTTGCTTTGAATGCCCTGCCCCACTGGAAGTTGTTCCTTGCTTGGTTTATATTAAACAGAAGTGTTGCACCTCAGAAAGGTACAAGCACTTTTAGGAAGACCCTTCCTGAAGCCCAGAAGAGCTGAGAAAGCCCAGAGAAAAGACCACGCAGAGTGGTTTTGCCATCGATACGTGAAGAGGGCTTCCCAAATCCGTGCTCCCCATGGTGATTTCTCACAGTGACGGCCCTGGGAACGCGAAGCCGTAAGCACAACTTTGCCCCAGTCTTCAGGCAGGGGTAGTCCCAGCCTGCCCTGTGCAAACGCCTTCCTCCTCTCCTGCAGTCCTGAGCCTTGTTCGGTTCCTTCCAGGCAGGAAGCGACAGCTCACGGCGTTATTTAGAGACGCCTGCAGCCTGACAAACGAAGCTCTCCTGGGAACAAAGGGATCTGCTACCAGGGAAGCCCTGGTCCGTGTTGGGCTAGGTGGTTCAAGGTCTTCTCCACCCCACTGCGTGCCCCGAATCCCCTTCCTTCGGCCAGTGCTGGGAGACTCAGAAGCATGCTGCTCCAACCCGCGCACCGGCATGGATGCTTGCAAGGCTGCGCGGCGAACGAGCGATGCGTGTGTGGGGCAGGGGTGGGATTTTTCCAGCCGGACCCATTCCCCAGCACACCTTGGGAGCTGCGAAATGGGGTGCCAGCACCCAGCAGGAACACGCTTTCGCTGAGCCCGCAGGTTGCCCACGCGCCACCTCCATCCCCCACCCAGAGGGGAGCCTCCCCCACCCTGTGCCCACCACACCCGGGCAAGAGCAGCAGGTCTGTGCTTATCCCCACCCCGGAGGCACTCTGGGTGCCAAGGCGGGTATTTATTTACCTGTTATAAATGTCATCATCTTCGCCACCCCAGCCCCAGTAATTGTTTGGGAACCCGTTGATCTTTGTGAACTGCTCTTTGCTCAAGGCAGAGACGCCTCCAAAATACTGATTGTAAGGCAACCTGGAAGCAGGGAGAAAAGGCCATTAGAGGAGGAGAGGTGCTAGCCAAGGAGCAGCCTGCCCACCCGAAAAGGGCTTGCTGCTGCCCTCCACCCCAGCCCACAGTGAGCCAGCAGCCGCCGCAAGGCGCCTCCCTGCAGCAGAGAGCAGCAGTGTTTCGGTGCCCTGGGCTCGGCTGAGGCAAAGGGAGCTGGTGGGCTCAGTCCCAAATACAGCTGGGACGTATTTTGCAACTGGCAACAAGCTGCAGCCTTTCACTAAGAAGTACACTGTCCTCAGAGGACAGGCGGGTGGGATGCACGTCACCTCGCCAGAGGACAGATGGGTGACATGCATGTCCCGGGAGCGGCAAGAGCTCAACGAGGCGTCGGAGGCGCTGCAGAGCCTCCTCTTCCTGCAGCTCCACCACTCCTCTCCACACTCCCCAGTGCCCCAAAAGAAAGCTCGCAGCCCAAAACTGAGCCAGCAGCGAGACCTTGCACGCACAAAACCAACCAGCTCTCGCTCGAAACGGGGGACGATTCACCAGGGGATTGGGGACAGATGAAATTCAGACCCACAGCACCAGGAGAGGGCCCACACAGGGATCACCAGAATCTACTGCAGACCTTGTCTCTGCTTCAGCAAGCAGAAGAAACCCCTGGGGTCTGCATTTCTGCTCTAAGCTTCACTTAGCTGCAAGAAAAAACTGCAGCTCGTGTGGTGCCGGTGACAGTCCTGCTCCAAGCGGGGCTTGGGTCTGGCGTGGAGACGTGCAGGGGTCCTGCCACCAACCCCACTGCTGTACCTTTAGCACTACTGGCAACCATGGGGTCACAACCGGTTTTCACTTTATAGACGAGCTTTTAAACTCCCCCTTGGGATTTGGGATAGGGGGAAAAAAAAAAAGAAAGGAAAAGCATTTTTGTTTGCAGCAGCTTGCTGAACCCAAATGTATGTTGAAAGGCATTTCGTTTTGTATTGCTCTCAGATACCAGGGTAGGTCCCTCAGTGGCCTGAAATCGAACAACCAAAAATATTTCATTTTGCTCTTAAAATAGCATCTGATGCAGTCTTTTTAAAGCTGCACATAATTCTCACTGTGTGAGAGTGTCTCACTTTTCAGACTGGGTGGAAACACTAGCTGTCTTCCAGCTTCCAGCCTGAAACACAAGAAGGGATACGTGGGCATCTGCAAAACGACGGGCTCTTAGTTTTTCCTCACCCTTCGTTTCACCTTCCAGAACCTGTGAATTTTAATAAACTGCTTAGCTGCGTTCCTCCCCCTTCCTCCCCTCCAGCCGATCCCGCTCGCAGCCACCCGTTCCCTGCAGGGACGCGCACGCCAAGACAGGCTTTTGCCAGAGACATTTTCCCAGGCTTTCAATGGTGGGTGGGGATATGTAACGCTGCGCCTGGCCTGCTAGGCTAACGGCGGTATTAGGAACAAAATGCCCCTCCAAAAGGCGTCTCACCGAAATCCGAATTTATCCATGGATACAGAGAGGTGCCGTGGCTGGCTGTAACATTTGTAGGTGTTCCTGTCATCCATTGGGATGAGGTCTACGTCACTAAACACAAAGCAATCATAGTCATACTCTTTCAAAGCCTCTGCGAATCCTATATTCAGCAGTTTAGCACGGTTAAATTCTTCTTCTCCATCCTAATTTAAAAACAAATAAAAACAGTTAAGTGACTTAAATTTAACAGTTGACATCAGCAGTTTCTTACCTGTCACTGTACGCTGGCGTCGCCGCACTGGGTTGGTGTGCCTGTGATGGACTGAGCTCCAGCCCGAGCACTCCCCCCGTGGCACCCACGGGGCGTCCGCAGTGAGCCCCCCCTGGAATGCCGCCTGCGGGACGATGGCATCCGAGCCAGCTGAAAACCGCGGGGGCAGCCGAAACGGCTGAGGAAAGGCTGGACCCGGCTCAGCTCCCCTCCAAGAGGGCAGGTTTGATGCTGAGCAGTCCCCCTGTCCCACCCCACACACAGGCATTTCAGGATTGAATTTTGTGATAAAGTTTTCGGACCGCTGGGGCAAGCAGCTGGGGCTTCCCGGAGTGGCGGAGAAAAGCAAAGAGAGACAAGCTCCTCTGGGAGAAGGGACCGTTGCAGAGAGAAACCTTAGCAGTGCTTTAGCTTACAGCTAGGACAAGGACTACGGACCAAAACCTTTCTGTGGCCAGGATTTCGGCACCCTCTTCCTAAGCTCTGCCACAAGACACTGCAGGACTGTGGCGTGGCCTCTGCTCAGCAGCACGCGTGAGCACGCACCAGACCCGATTTGCAAAGCACGGGGTGGCACCAGGAGCTAAGGTCTGCCGCTCTACCGCTCGCTCCTGCTCCCGTGCCAAGCCCTGGGCAGTCGTGCACGCACAGGAGCAGGACACTCCCCGGGCCCTGGGAAGAGCGCTGCTGGTTCGGCACGTGGCAGTGACACACAGCCTTGCTCACTGGACGGCAGGCCAGTGCGAGCTGCTTCCTGCAAGGGCTACGGCTCGCGCATCAGACACCGCTGTCTGCTGCGCTGCATGGCTCCTTCTCTGCTGCTCCTCTGCCAGCCGGAGCATGGCATGACCCACCATCTGTCCCAGGGGCCTTGCCAGGAAAAACGAAATGAGGAGGGCTGTCACCATGATGGGAAGGACCTGAAAAGAGCTGACACCACAGCAGGGCACGTTTATCCCAGGGCAGGCACAGTTAACGACGGGACCTCCAGAGAGCAGGGCAGGAAACTCTCTGCTCTCCTCCCGGAGCAATGAGGCGCCCGAAGAGAGATCAGTTTGGCCTCTCTCAGGCAGAAACGTTTCAAAAGCACACGTGGCTTTGAGCACAAGTACAGGCTCGCAAATTGCTCAAGTACTTTCGAAAAACAACAGTATCATACCCACAAACCCGAGAATACCAGTGGTTTGAGAGTAAGGATTTCCAGTCTAGGACCCAACTTTGCAGCAGCAGCTTCAAACCCAAATCCTGTGCAAGGGGAACAGAGCAGGCAGAAGGGAACTCATAGGGCATCGCTGAAGGAGGCTGAAGTTTTTTGCCAGCCTTGAAACCAAGACTGCCAAATCCTTTGTCTTCTACCACATCCCACCTTTCCCGCTCCATACCCTCGGAGCAGTGTCGAGACAAAGGACTCCCCCGCCGTGCAAGCCATATCCCCCACCCTGCGGCACCCGCACCCGGTATGGGACGCGAATCAAGGACGGATAAAATATTGCGCCCAAGGACCAGCAGCTTAAAACATCACCTCCTCCCAAATGGCTTTGCCTGGTTAATATATAATCAGTTTGGAAACTGTTTAATCCAGACTGGTTAATGGACCTGCGGCTGGAGAGCCAATGCAGATTCTTGAAACTGAAGGTTTTAACATGCAAGTGTCAAACCAAGGTTTTCAAAAGCATTCATCACTTGCCTCGGGCGTAAATGACTTCACAGGGAGGAGTGAGCTTTTGTGGAGGAGGATCTGAGCAAATTCTCAGCATCCTCACCCGAAACAAAAGGGTTCACGCAATAACTAAGGTGGTGGGAAGATGATCACCATCGTGCACAAGCAAGAGCAGTGAAAACTTGAGTGCAGAAAATGAAGGCAAGTCGAACAAAGAGGCTGGGGAGAGGGAGCGGCTGAGGCTGTGGGATCGGAGGGCCTTCTTTCCCCGGCGAAGGGGGCTGCCTAGTCCCAGCTGCCAAGTGCTCCTCAGGTCCCATGGCACCAAACCCAGGCATGGCTCCATAGTCCCAAGGGGGACTTTTCCCGGTGCTGGTGCAAAGTGCAGTGTGCTCACACCTCAAAGCACTTGCTGGGTCCAGTCTAGGAGAGTGTCCTCATTTCACACCCTGTGGCTGCTCTTTTCATAATGAAATTTCAAGGCAAAGGGCACTTCACACCGATTTTGTTACCAGCAGAGGCTCAGCTGTAATTAACCCATGCCTTCAGGTAGCCTCTAACTCCTCTGGATGACACTTAGGAACTAACAATGCTACGAGGAGCTGCATTTTAATCCTCTCCCCGAAAAACCCCAAAGCACAGCACAGCGACCAGACCAAGAGCATGTGGGACCCCTCCCGGCGCCTCACCCACCAGACCCCGGCAGAACCCACGCTGGGGCCCCGTGCGTGGAGAGGGACCAGACACATGGCAAACATTTGACATGGGCACTGCCGCTCTCCTCCCAAATAGCCACACAGCTTCACACTACGGAATCCAAAAGGCTTGGGGGGGGCAGAAATCACAACCAAAAAAGGAAACAAAAACCCCTCTCCAAGCCGTTTTTTAGAAACTTTACAGCGAGCAGGTAGCTCATGCAGCAAACCTTGCAATGCGACTATCAAACCTATCAATTGCGACTCCTTTGAAGGCAGGAGGCTGGTTTTCTGTCCTAGGAGGTATGCAGGGCTTTACAGTGTGTATCGGAGCAAAAAAAAGACTGATAAGAGGTTTTGCTTTTTGCAGAAAGCTCTCTTTCTTACCTAAGGCAATGTGGAAGCACTGGCATACTTGCAGTATCTGAGATTCAAATCTCTCAAAACTCAGAAACGTGCTGCAGGCTTCCGTCTTTGACCAATTCCCAACTTTTTGAAAGAAAAAAAAAAAAAAGCAGAGTTGGGAAATCTCCTTTCTATGCTGCTGTCCCTTCCAGGTCAGCGCAGGGCACAGTACCACAGGCGACCCTTGAGACAGCAGATAAAGCAGAACTGAAGAAACCTCCAGCCCTCGCCTCTGCTTGGCAGTTCCTCATCCCATGGAGGCTCCCTGTTATTTGCCACAAGGAATGGATCAGTTTGGACTTGCTTGGACAGAGGAGCATCATCCTGAAGAGCTAGGCGGCGCACAGGGGACTGCTGCTTTGACAACGGAACCAAGCTCTAGGCGTAGCCTCCACGCTTATTTTCTAGGCTTTCAACCAGAAAAGATGTAATCCAAGCACGTTTTTGCTATTTTTTTTTCCTGACAATTTTTTCCCTATGTTCTCTTGTCCTGAAACTTAACCCATGTCTTGAGTTCAGTGCTGGTGCCCAGCAGCCGTTTCTGGCTCCTGATTTTACTCCTTATGTCTCTAGCAGCACGTCCAAGTCCATCCCCATTCCCTGGTCCACGAGAGACTGGCTGAAGGGGGACAACCTGCTGCCTCAGTCCTGCAGGGTCTGATGCAGATTCCTTCTCACACCTGAAGATGAACAGCTCGAGCAAAAGAACACCCAGGCTTTTTTACTTCCCATTCCTTATCTTTGCTGAATCTGATTTGCTCAGCCAGACCTACCAAAGGATGCTACCTTTTTTTAGTGCCAAACAGATAAAATTGAGGTTTTTGGAACTGTCGTTCATGCTAAAGGGCTTGCAAACCAGCAAGAAGTCATCTGTCCCAATTTTGTCCTGCCTTCCACTTCCATGTAGGAGGCAGCTTTGTGATTCCTCCTGCAGAGAGCACAGCAGTGCAGAGGACTTGTGGCTGCACCTCTGTCACCTGGATTCCAAAATTGCCGGGTCTCACAGAAGTAATGGCGAGGCTACGTGTTTCTGGCGGGCTAGGAGAGCCATCATCTCCAACAGGAGGTTGCTAGCTAAGTCAGGGATCCCCCAAGACCACACACACAATGTCCATGTGAAAGTCCACGTTCCAGTGGACTTAAGCAGGTAGAAACAGATTTCCAGGGCCACACAGAGACACCAGGAGACACTTCGCTGCTTCTCTGTCAGAGAGTGTTTTGAGGTCTCAGCACCATTACATCGGGCACCAGGAGAGAGCAGTCACAGGAGAAACTCGCCTCCCCCACCACTGCGAGGGTAAGCAGGAGCCGAGCACAATTCCCTCCTTTGCCCACGCACCTGGGGGGTCCTGATACCCCTTGCAAAATAACACCAGTAAATGCGACTCCCCAACCACTCCGCACTCACCCACACACATGCACACTCTGGAAAATTGCTACCGAAGACATTGCAGGTAATACCAGGGGCCAGTGGAAAACCGGAATTTGCTAAGTCTCCCCTCTCCCAAATTTCACTCTGGCTGCATGGGCATTTGCACAGGCTGAACTGCAGCGAGAAAACTCACTTCTAGACCTGAGCGCCCAGGTGGCAACGGCTGAAGGTGCTGGAAAGCACGGGGGTAATGGTGGGTGCGAGCGGGACTGAGGGAGATGCCACAAATTCGCCTCTGCCTTCTCATTTGATGAACTCAAGCTTCAGCCACAGGTCCTCATCTCAGATTTATCTGAACGACCCTACAACTGCTACTCCATGCATCAGGTTTGGGTTTTGCTGGGGGTAGGATGCAGAGGGTGAAGCATAATATATATTTTCCACTGGCTCCTGTTACACACCGGGCATTTTACAAACATCATCCCCCTGACTTCAGCCAAGTCCTACTTTGAGGCATTCAGGCACGCAAGAACAGCATGGTGGAGACACAATGGACTCGTGACGGAAACGCATTGCGCTGAAAGGAAGAAGTTTGACATTACCAGTGCAGCAGTAGCAGGGCTCAGCGCTCCTCTTTCTTTCTATGAGATGCAGAGCACAGAAGAGCACGTAGGCAGCGTGTAAGAACCAGATCACACAGTAATTCTCCTTGCTTCAGTGATTGCTTTGCTATAGACAGGATTAACAAGTAAAGGTAATATTTCCCCACTAGAAGGAAAAATAAAATAAAAAAAAAAAAAGAGGGCAAATGCAAAGGGAAGGACAGACAAGAAAAAGAGAAAAGCAATTGTCAAGACAGCAGAGAAATAAGACTGTTTTCCTACTGTACTTCTGGCAGAATTAATACATTTTCTGCAACTCTCCCTATTCAATGTTCCCACTCACCCTTGAGAGATGCAGTGGGTTTACTACCACTGACCGCTCTGCCTTTTCCAGACACAGCTTGTCAGAGGCACGCAGAAGGAGCATGTTTATTTTACAAATCAAGTAGTCTTACTTGCTAACCTACATCTGACTGCTGGATGTGTCCAGGACACGTATACCCTGTGTACTGAATGTCACTCCCACTCCAACTTTGCTCAAGGGATGCATCTGAAGAAAAACATTTGCTTCAATAATTTTTCTGAGGGTTAACTTCAGAGCACACAGACAGCCCCACAGCCCTAGCACGGGAGGACAGGACCAGAGAAGAGGAGGAGCCAGCAATGCAGGGCAATGCAAGCCAGCATGCACCATCGCAGCAGCAGC
>NW_009208664.1:45400-49772 GCF_000690835.1 Fulmarus glacialis
AATTCCAACCGGGCTTGGGCGACTGTCTGCCTTTACAGTTGCCGGCGCAGCTCCATGTGATCGGGCCCCTCACTTTCCTTACCCTCGAACAGCACTGATGGGGAAATACCAGCCCCAGCTGCACCGCCGGCTCTTTGCGATGGAGATGCCTGCTCATCCACCAGTGGTACCCCCGGGCCGTGGGCAGGCTGCTGTCCCCGGGCCTCCGCAGAACTGGCCGGTGAGCTACTCCTGGCCGGGAAAGCAGCAGCCCCCACCACAGGATCACTGCTGGAAGCCGCATTCGCACCCTCGCTTCTGAGCCACGCTCAGAAAAGGGAGGCATGCCACTCTGCCACCTTCACCCGCCTGCACCCCAGTGACCGCCGGGGACCGTGGCTCAAGCAACCTCGTGGCACCAGTAACTTGCACAGACAAACGCTGCACGTGCAAGGAAATGCAGCCTGAAGGGCAAAGGGCTGGGGCTGGTCCCGCGCTGCTGGACCGCAGCAGCACCAGCTGCTCTTTGCATTACACAGGAAGGGTCTCCTTACAGGGCTTAATTTTAGGGCACAGCGTGCCAGTCCGCATGCTGCAGAAACGCCTTGTGCCCTCAGCAAAGCGGCTGCCAGGCCACAAGCACAGTCGGCCGCAGACACCGAAGCATCTTGGCTGCTGTGCTTGGGAGCTACCGCTAATTCCCCACAAATCACTTTTGCCCAGTTCTCTGGCACCCTGGAAATGAGCAAAGCAAGATAAACAGTAGTAACGGAGTATTGATTTTCTCTCTAGAAAAGGTCTCCCTTTACTTTCAATTCTGTGAGGAAATTTATTGCTTGGCTGACCATTGTAAATATTCATGGTGTTTGATACGCCCAAACACATCAGCTAATCTGCAAATTTAAGGAGTTACATTTAAAGAAGCATGTTATTTCATCTTATTTTTTACAGACCTGAGAAAACAGGATATAAACACATATCCAAGAGAGAAACTGCGCTGTGAGATTGTCCAGCCGGCAGTCTCTGCTGCAGAAGGGGCTCTCAGAACTGCACCCACCCTTTCACTCTGCAGCCCATGCAAATGCCTACACATTTTAAGCTTTTCCAAGTGTGAACAACACCCACTTATTTAACCACCACTATGGTATAAATTAAGACAGCCTGTTTGGAGTGAAACATGCCTTTTTTTTTTTTTTTAGAGACGGGTCTAAGGCCATCAGACATCGAGGGGAAAAAAAAAAGAAAAAAAAACCCTGTCACTGCTTTTCTTTTCTGTTCTATTCACCTGAAGACAATCACTCACCTGCTCCACTGCCACAGCTTTGCTTTCTCCATCCTGACTTTGCACTTTGTGCTCTATTACTAACATGAACAGAAATTGCTCGAGAAAGTAAGTGAAATCCTACGGCTTTATGGCACACCCAATGATTAGGCATTAATGCTACCTTATCACCTTAAAGATCTCCGTATGCAATTCCTGCAGCAGTTGGGAAAAAGGAACATTTGGAAAGAGAAATTAGATTGGGTTGTGCTATTAGGGATTTTTTCCTTCCTCACCAAGTGGTTTCTTTAAGCAGAAGCTCTTTAGAGTCAATCATGCCTGACCGGAGGAGGGGACTCCAGGTTTTCCACCAAAATCATCGAAGCAAAATTGCTCATGTTGATTTTCACTTTTTTTTTGGTGCTACAGCCTTTTTTTTTTTTTTCTTTTTTTCTTTTTTTAAGCAACCTTACCCCTGCCTGCCAGCTCACTGCCATTCAGGATAAAGCAACCACTCCTCTGTTTTAGGGGGCACAGGCACTGTTATGAGAGTGTTATAAAGCCCTGTGTCTTCAGCATCTTACCTGGTTGATAACATATACTCCATAATCTAGTTGCTGCCTTTGGAGAATTGGGTGCAGGTAATACAGCCAGTACTTCAGGTGCTCCTCTCGGTTCCTGAACGGTATGATTATTGCCACTTTCTGAAGTGCTATACAGTCCTTTGGAGCAAAACGACCTCCTGCTTTGACCTCTGGGTTTATTCTCGCCACTTCTTCCAGGTTCACAGGCTGGGAAAACTCCACACGTAGTGCACCAACTGGAAGAGAGGCACAGCACAAAGCGAGTCAGCACACACAATCTATTTCTCTCACCACACATGTTTACACACGTTTGTTTTTTGGTTTGTTTTGTTTTTTAAAAACACAGGTTTGGATCCAAACAAAATCCCAGTGGTGCATGGAGGTGTTGAAGCTGGGACCTGCCGTACCTGAAGCAACCGCACACCATTCAGAGCAAACCTGCAAACGCTGTAGCCTCTTGGTATCAGACCCCAACCAAGTCGCTGACGCCAAACGAGTCTTGAAAATCCTCCTATCTGTGTGGCAAACCGACAGCTGCACTCCCACTGGCACGTGCGCCACAAAGCCAAGAGAAGAGCATTGCCCTCTGTGCTCTCACCCATCTCACACAGCGTGAGAGTCGAGCGCTTCAAAAATAGTCCTGCTCTCCTACCGACGTAATTACTTACGCCAAGGCTAGCCACATGCAAAGTGAACAAAACCCCCTTTCTTGTTTTTTTTCTTACAGATACTTTCAGTGTTCTGTAGGCATGCCATTATTTATTAAAAGTCCTGTATTAGAATTGCTAAAAACACATATCCAGATTTGCATGCAGGTTGGCAATTCCTGCACATGGTTTCAACAGTGGCAGGTTTTGAAACCACCAAAATAATCTGTGCCAAAACTGTAAAACTGAGAAGCCCCCCTGGCACTACAGAGAGGATGGCAGCCTCTGAGCTGCTCAAGGCTGAGCTCAGAGAGAAAGGGCAGTGACAGCCCCGGGCACGGGTACAGCCGATGAGACCTACTTTACAAGATTTCGGCTCATGCGTCTGCACGAGTGCTCTTTGCTTGCCAGGGCTTCTCTGCTCTGCCACGCTGGCTCCGAAGCGGTCCCTCCCATACAGCTGTACGTGGGTCTGGGGCTAAACACGGCATCGCTGACCACAGCCCTTTTGTGGATGCCCTCTCTTAACATCCAGGCTGGCCTTTCTGCAGTATTTGCTTCCAGCTGCTGCAGACCTGATGAACAGACTTGCTGCAAAATCCTAACAAGCACAGTAGCTGCCCGCAGAAGGATCTCTCTTGCTGCCACGTCCTGCTCCCAGCAATGGCGAGCTAATAAATTGGGCTTTGCGCGCGTGCTCAGCTCCCACTAAAGCCTCTGCAGCAGGTGGGGATGCTGAGGCCCCCGTGCATAAAGCAGAAGGTCTTCACCATAAACACTAGGCTGAGGATCACTCCTTAAAGACTTGGCTGCTCTAGCCTCCCCCTCTCCTCCACCTGGGTGTGAACACACGCACGTGCATGCATGCACGCACTTGCATACTTGAGAGCTACCGTCTCCTCTTTGCATTTGCTGAAGAGACCCCCAGGCCCCTCCAAGGGCATGCACAGGGTGCACACTTCTCCGTGGACATGCCAGTGGTGGGTATGCTGCACTTACGGAGCCCCTTGAGAACGGGGCGCAAGTGATTTTTAGAGCTCTAAAAGACAGTGGCCATCGCAGTCAACCTTGTGCATACCCCAACGTGTGACTACTGAAAAAGCAGAAATAATACTCCAGGCTCACGGCTCATTCCCTGGTTATTTATCTAGAAGAAGCTACTTAAGTTCGGTTGTGCTGCTCCACAAACCTGTGCTCACTCAGGCTGGAGATGGCAAGGAGGAGACCGGCCAAACAGGCAGAGTGCTCCGTGTACCTCCGGAGGCAGCAAGGAAGCTTTGCTGCCTGATTCACTGCCCGCTCAGCGGAGGCAAGATCTTGCAGAAACCGGTATCACGGGCAGGATGCAAAGAGATCTCCCGATCTCTGCATTTTGCACAGCTTGAATTCTGCAAGTTTGCACGTTTCCCTCTCACACAAGGAGAAGGCAGCGATTTCTCAGAGCCCAGGCACGGGGATCAGTCTGCCCATGCTCTCACTCCCGCAGTTCCCAGCTGCACCCCCAACGTGCCTGCCCGGTTCCCCACCCCCTCTGCCCCACGGTGCAATCCGCTGCCACCCGTTGCAAGCCGAGTCCTGCAGATGCCTGCCCTGCGGCTGGATGGCTGGGGCCAAAGCCTCTTTGGCCAAAAAGCGGCTTGCGGGGAGAGCTGGAAGGGCACTCTGCAGCGGGAGGAAGAGGCAAGAATGGGAGGAACTGGGGCAGGAAGCAACATGCAGCGGTACAACTGGGACCGGGGCTCAGCGGTGGCAGGATCAGGCCAGGCACGGCCATCCCCATGCTGGTGGGACGGGCAGGGGGCAGGCACCAGAGCAGCAAGGCCAGCGGGAGCGGGAGGGGGAGAGAGCACATCGTTTCCTCCGAATTCGGTTATCGCTTCCCCACCGTGGTGGCGAGCGCC
>NW_009208665.1:0-302 GCF_000690835.1 Fulmarus glacialis
GTGTCCTTGCCCTCGGATGCACACGCACGTTCCTTTCCCATTGTGGAAAGCCGAGTCACTGACCTTTGCAGCAGCGCAATCCACAGTAAGGAGTAGCGTCTGCAGCAGCAACCAGCCGCACCTGCGTGAGCCATGATCCGCACCCCGGCACCCCTCACGCACAGAGCGATCCCGCATGAGAACTGAACGCCAGCCGGCACCCGGCGAGGCTCAGGTGAGCGCTGTGCTCACAGCCCGGCTGCCGGCTGGTCCCGGCCCAACCTGGGGTTGTTGAAGTGCAGACTCCGGAAAAACGGCGGCAC
>NW_009208665.1:710-9220 GCF_000690835.1 Fulmarus glacialis
GCAGACTCGGAAAACACGGTGCCCAGAGCAGCAGGTAAGTGCGAGAGGAGGACGCGAGACAGTGGAGAACAGAGGGGAAGGCTACACAGCATGGTCCAACTGTCCTGATTGCCACCATCCTCACCCAGCCCACGCCGACACGTTCCCAGAGCCAGACTGCTGCTGTCATCGTGGCGTATTCAAATGCCTCCATTACTCATCAAGAACAAAGTAGGACTATCTAGTAAATGAAAAACCACCACATGGCACTGTCCCCTGCCTGTTATTTATGGCGGCTTCCTTTTCCACTTTTCAAAGGCTACCGTCCATGTCTGCAGTAAATCATAAATCCTCCAGCTCATGCAAGGCTGCTCCGGATCAGGGGAGAAAGCAGGCACCCGGGCTGCAACTGCTGGTCAGCATTGGAGGGGAAAACGAGAACAAAGGTCAATATCCCTGATTAGAAAGAACACTCAGGGTCTCCCCACACCAGAGGGGAAGGAAGCAGGTCTCAGAGTGGGAGACTGGCAGGTCCCGCCCGAGGCAGCAGGCACGAGTCTCGCCTCCTCCAGTGACTTGCAAGCCGGATTCCCAGACGGACAGCCCCTCCAGCCAGCACCACTGCACGCGGCACTGACAAACAAGTCAAAATTCGTAGGTTCTCTGCCCAGCTCCGACACTAACCCCCTGCACATCCTCACCTACATGCCTGTCTTCCTCCTCAGCCAGAGAGGTGGGCATGACCCTCTCTCACCTCCAAAGGATCCAGAAAATGTGAAGGACTGGCAGCATTATTGCTGGGCTGGAATAATAAGGAGCACTGTCTGTCACCTAAGGCCAGTGGGGTCCTTTTCTTCCTTCCAGGATAAACCGGTCCCCACCACGCCCTGGGGACGTCGGCATCAGCTCACCAGCCATGCCGGGACGAGCAGCTCGTGCAGCAGAACGCCCCGATCAGTGCATTTCCCACCTTGCCTCCTTAGCAGAGCAAATGCAGACCCCTTCCCCTTGCAGTCTGCAAACAGTGCTCTGGATTTAGCACATTTTGCCTCGTTTTTGCCTCCCCCCATTTCCCCCGCCAGCGGTTTGAAGTTTTCTCACCCTTTGCTGGCAGATGCCATGCAGAGAGACAAGCTTGCTGTCCTTGATCTGCTTTTCAGGGCTTCTATAAAGTAGGGCAACAGCATCAACCCAGCGTCAGGTTTTTGAAACATTGCTGGAGTAGCCAAAAATAATAACAGGCAGCTTCAGTCAATCTTTTCGTTCTCAAATCTGCAGCAGCAGCAGCACAGGGATCCTTTGTGCGAGAGAGCAAAAATATGGTGCACGCCAGACTGAAATCCTGGTCAGCAATCCACAGTCATTCCTGCCCCTGAGCCAGGCTCACCAGCAGTTCCCAAGTGCACGTGGGTCCTCAACGGGGAGCCCTTGCTTGTGGGGTCCCCTTTCCCACAGCCATCAGTGTTTTGCTCGCCGTATTTCCTTAGCACCTTATCTCCCTCGCTGCGGCGAAACACTAAGGTCAAGTTACAGTTTTACCAATCCTTTTATCTTTCTGGCAAGGCACGAAAATGCACAACCTGAACTTTGGAACAAGCCCTCGCACTTGCGGTGGGTGGAGAACGGAGCAGACCGAAGGCGGGAGAAGAGAGAATCCAGGTTCTCTCTGCAGCCCAGCACTGGAATATTTTCTGTTGCACGTTCAGACACTTTATTAGGACAATCTGGAAGGAAGTACCGAACCCCACAAGCATGTGCTTTTGGCCTGTGTTCCAGCAGGAAGCCAGATACGCTGGGAACTGTGGCAGCTCCAGCTGACGTAAGGACCCAGCACAGCTCCACTGCTGCTACCAGATGACAAGGAAGAAGACCAGCAAGACCCAGCGAAAGAGCTCTGTTTGTTGGGAACTGCCCAGTTGAATTTCCCCTGTCTCAAACCTGAAATTCCAGACGGTAGGTCTGTGCAGGACTGGCACACGAGCCAGGCATCAGGAGATGAAGTAACGTATGAACTTGGAGCCCCCAGGTGCTCTGTGGCACGGTCCTGCTGCACATTCATTCTTCACGCTCTCACCTCCGCGAATGACAAATGTGTTTCCCAAAAGTAACGTGCTGCCGTGCCCCTGCCCCAGCGGGCTGCCCCATCGATCACGCTGCACTTGGGTTGGTGTCTAAAACACACAAACTTCTTGGGACTACAGGTCTGTAATGCACAGGTCATTCATCTCCCCCCACCATGGCCTCTGCACTGAATATCCTTGTGTAGCTCAGGAGGTACAGAAGCTAAACCCTTGCAGACCAGGGCCTCGGGGACTGCTCTTTCCCCCTCCCCAGGGAGTGCCAGGCAGTGAAGAAACCACACTGTTGACTCAATACTCAAATACTGCTGCAGCGAGCATTACTACCACCAAAAAGAAGTCTGTATGTCAAAGTCTAGCTAATTTTATTCCAAGCCAGGGTTTATCCCCGCTTCCTTAAAGCAAGCTTGTACCTCATTCCTCATCTGCACAAGGTGGTGTTTCCCTAGAGACTGTTGTTCTCCCCACAGGCAGCTCTGTTCGGAGGGTGAAACGCAGGTGTACAACACGGTCAGAGCTCCTATTACCATTGCCAACGCCGGCATCCTCCCCGGGGCACTCTACGTGACCTCCACCCCTTCGTCACATTTGCACCTCCTGTTACTTACGGGATCCCAGCACCCACCCACCCGACTCACTGTTTAAGACATAGCATTTGTGAAAGGGAAGACACTGTGCTTTGTCAGAGGGCAGGTAAAATAGTACCTTCAGTGGGTTATTGGAGTAAGTTTTCCATTCGCAGTTAGGCTCAGTGATTATTGTTCGTATTATTTGTAGTCCTCTTTTCTTGGGTCACTTTTTCTCCTTTGGTCCCAGCCAGGCCTGGCTTATTCTGTTTCCTCAGCTGGACAGGGCAGGATGGTCAGACACGGCTTTGCCTCCAGCCCTCTGGGCAGTGACCTTTCCAAACTCCTGCTGTGTTTACCTTTTTGAGCTATTAAACCCAGCTACCTCTCACTTTTTATTGACTGTGAAGCCAGTGCTTTATGACCATGCTGTCTATAACTGGGAAAAACCAAATTCCCCAATAACCTTGAAGAGTTAGAAGTGGAAGGGACTTCCACTGATTACCCAGATTTATTCCAAATTTACAGTTAAAATGCCTGTTGATGTCCTAAAAAGTACTTATTTTAGAAAGTTTGAACAACTCAGTATTTCAGCATAATTAACATTAAAAAGACATGTAATTGCAGGACTGGCTGGCTGTTAACTGGGTTGCTGCTCAAGCGCTGGGGTGGGCATAGTCATTATTGTAGGGGTCTTCCGAAAAACTCTTCAACAGATGTACTACAACCTATAGCACTGTCAAGCAACATACATATTTCACTGCAGACACCATTAAATCAATTCTCAGGACTCCCAATGTTCCTCCATCAAACTGCATATTCACATAGCAGCCTCCGAGCGCTCAAGAACTACAGCTGAGCAGCCTGTCACCTTGACTGCGTTTGTGTTTGTTTGATTTGTCCTTCAGTTCAGTTCCAGCAAAAAGGTAATCTGAAGGGCACAAAAATTACCCAGACCTTGCAGACTACAGGAACAATGGCCAGATTAAACGAAGAGATTATTGAAAGACTTCTTCGCCTTCTTTATTAAAATGTGCTTGATGTTCACAAAAGCCAAGCTGCAGCAATGTAGCAGGATTGACATCTAGCACTTCTGAAAAATCAGGCACCGTATCAAATAGTATTTACACTGAAGGAATATTTAACCTCTGACTAATGCTGCCTTTTACTCCATATTTCATAGTGGCTAGACAGTGGATCTGGACCAGCCAATTTCTCTTTCTGCTTGTAATTAGCTTCACTTTTCTGCTTTCCTGAACAAGCATTAGACTTTCCTCTAGGAATGTAATCCCGATCAACAGGAAACCTGTCTTCACTGAGATGTCTCTCATCTTTTCTAGAGGTTTTATTTAAAACGTAACATTGTTATTAGCAGCAGATTTTTACAAACCTTTTTGTGAGGTCCCATTCCTGCAAACATTCAATATCATTTTGTGCTATTAGTCTCGCTTCAGAGACACTACTTAACATTCAATGACAATTTGAGCCAAGAAGCATTTGCAGGAGTCAAGTTTTGAATTTCAAATCTAAAGTACACAGGGGTACCAATGGCGTATGACTTTGAGCCTGACAAACACAAATACATGTTTTAGCATCTAAACTACATTTTATTTTGATTTGCCCTTCTGTCTAACAATATTGGCATCTATAATAGCTTCAGTTTAATAGGTAATAGCTGATTTCAGAGACTGAATGATGTTCTTAAACAAAATGATGTTCTTAAAAACCAACATCCAATCAATGAAAAGTTTATAATCAGAATAAAGTTAGGAAAATATTCTTTTGCTGCTGCTGAACTCTTCCTTAGAAAAAGAAAGAAGAAAAGCTCAAAGCATTTTAAAGTTTGTTTTGATTGTGTGTGTTTTATCCAGAGATGGCACCAGGATATAAAGCTAATTTCTTCCAATTGCTGTCTGCCTTCTAGCCAGATAGATTTTAGTATCTTTTAGGGATATAAAGCACATCCTCCTCATGGGAGCCTTCTTTTCAGATGGAATGAGAGATTCACACTGATGAAGCCGGCGATTTTTCAGTGGCTTTCAGAGCTGTAACTGTAGGCGATCCACCCCAGGGAGTGCACGCACTATCCCCTGCTCTCCTCTGCCTCCGGCATGTTACAGGAGACAGAAGCCCTTGGAAGACACAGAATATTTTTGCACTCTTCTCCTGACAGCCTGGGGCTTTCCCTTCTGGGGTGCTCTCCACAGCCAGCTACCAACAGAAATCAGTAATACTGACTCAGGAACCACAGTACCTCCACAAAGAGCCACTAAAAACATCCCCAAATCCCCAAGTGTCTGTCTGCAGAATCCGTGCAGCGATGCCTGACAGAACGGGACCTCAGGAAAAGCCATGGCACTGGAAAGCTTGCAAATCCTGACTGCAGTCCCCATCTACCCCCCCAACATACTGGTAGGAAAGGAAAGATATTTTTAAAGATCACTGTTTTTTACTGGTCTCTCCATCTCTCTTTTCTGACTCGCACCGATAATCATTTCCAGGGATGACCTGTTTGTTTTCCCGAGCAGCGTGTGGTACAGCTCCGCAGCGAGCCTGGGTCAGCCCCAGCGACCCCGCTGGGACCCCAACCCTCTCTGGCCAGGCTGGCTCCTACCGTTCCAGGGTCCCTGACCAGGAATTTAACTTTGCAATACTGGGGTGCACTGCATCAGTTCTCCAGCTCATTTTTTAAAGTGCAAGTATCATTATGCATACTTCATGCAATGCCAGGAGCAGCTACTTCCAGAGCTGATGTAAAAATTGTTATTAAAACTTACAAACTGTGAAAAACTCTTAAAAAGTCCAAATCCTGGCACTGCCCTAAATTAAATTACAGCCGCAGCCTGCTAGGGGTACATGGATAAGCGCAGAGCCAAGCTTGCATGCAGTCCTTATCCACAACCCACACCTGCTGCTCCCTTCTGAAAGTTTGACTAATGAACACAGTGTACAGAGCCCAGAGGATTTGAGATATGGAAAAGGTCAGAGTGAAGACTCAGGAGTGAAGAACAGATTGAATGGGGTTCATAAATGACAGCCCCATTTTAAACCTAAAATTAATTTTTTCAATAAATTAGGGCAAGTGAGCTTTCCTCCAACTCAGACAAAGCAGCTCTCCCTGGATATAGACTGCTGGCGGGAGGAGGAGGGCACATGCACTCAGGAATCAATGCTAATACCCTAAAAAATTAATCTCTGAAAATTACTTCAATGGAATAGAAATGATTTCATATAAATCTCTGTATAGCAAGAGCTGATAAAGTATCACAGTGATACCTAGAGTAAGTACAGCCTAACAAAAAAGGCTTTGTCTTTTTTACCCAGGTTTGGTGCGGTCACTCTGCCTTTCTGTGCCTCAGTTTCCCAGCTGTGGACACAGGCTGTTACATCAGTGACTCTGTGAAAGCTGCTGGGGTCTGTTAAGAGCTGGTTACGGTTACACAGGACTGAGGATAGGATGTGGCTTCCTGAAGATGAAAACACAGGCTGTTCTACTTTAAATGGGAGTCACGGTTTGCGATTTCAAAATGTAGTCAGGATGACACTCTCTGTGGAAGGGAGGGACAGGCTCTTATCAAAACCACGGTAAGTGTGTTGGACTCTGAATGTGTTTATGAATGCGAATCTGTTTATACAGCGTGCCTTTTGGTACCTGCAGGACAAAGCCAGCCATGGTGGCAACAAGCCTTGCAAATCTAAATCAGACCTCAGAAGTACGAAGTCTCTCAACCTGGCTGAATAAAATATTAATTAAAAGAAGACGATGAGCAGCATGTCAGCTTTGTTGCTGGCTGTTCATGCAGGGAGCTGCAGACCTGCAGCCTCCCCTTCGCCCCATCTGAGCCATGTCCATGTTGCTGCTTAGCTTCCAGGGGGTTATGTTGCTCCTGCCGCGCTGAAGGGCAGTGCCTTGTACTTGTATCCAGCCCTCACCTCTGCTCAGATCCTGGGGAGGGGGATTTAGAGCCAGGCTGCCTGCCTGGAGGAGAAGGGGCTGCAGAGCCGTTACTGCAAACGCAGAAGTACAGTCCTGGGCTGCGTTCTCTGTGACACACATCGGCTTCAATTTACCCTCTAGCCTAGAGAGCAGGCGGGGTGCCTGGATCTCACACCCATCTTCCCTTCGAGGGATGAAAGCTCAACTCTGAATTTGGTCTCGGCTCTCTTTTTAAAGAGTTGTCTGTGATAGCGAAAGATAAGTTTAGAAAACCCTAATTGTCATTACCAACATATGAGCTTCAAACAGAGAGGTCAACCAACTTTTGTTTTCCTAACATTTGATTGTTTTTTTCTCTCAGAAAGATTAAATTAGACCCAGTCAATCTTTCTGACCAGAAACACTTTTTACCACCTTCTGGATGGGACATGAAGAGATTCCTGAACGAGCTTGGTGAGCAGCCCTGTCTGATGCATGAAAATCTCCATCCTCGTCTACCACACAAGGGAACCAGAGCAGAACATGACCAAAAGCTTCATACTGCAGGAAGGGAATGGAGGCAGGAACAGGGACAGGTCTGAGCCCTGATTCGGTAGCTGTACAGGAGAAACAATTTCCTTTTGTAACCAAGTTATTTTAAATCAATCTAGTTAGACAGATGCAAAGCACTGGCACAAATGCACTGAAACTGGTTTGATCCTTGCCTGAACAGGATTAACTTGCCTCAGTTATTAACCAAATTGAACTCCAGCTCATCTTCATTGCAAAAATGGCTGTATTTTACACTGACAGTTGTGTTGTGCAGAATTTTTAGAGACAGAATCTGGGAGGGTTCTCCTTTGCAGTAGGTATTTGGGGTCACCACACAGCTCCCCACAGCCTGGCTTGGCCTCAGTTAACTCCTTTGAGGCAGAAGTGTGCCTGCCTCATCTGCATTTTTACTCCATTCTTAATGTGTAAACCTACATTTTAGGCCATTAGCCTGTACTCATCAGAAGAAGAGTTAAAACCATTTAGACGCACTACACTGAGAGCCCCAGTTGATGTAACTAGATTGAGTTAAAATAAATGTAGTTGCATGGACACATCTTTTTCTGCAGATCTAGCTGGGGTTCTACTCCTTATACACAGGCCTGACTCTTGCATTTTCTACTCACTGTCACTGGCTTTGCTTTGTGGTTCCCCAACTCTGAAGGGTTAAATCTGCATAGCAGAAAACAGAAATTCTTATCTTACTTTCTTCTGAGAAAATTGAAAATGTTTTGATCTGGAAAGTTAGGGTTTAGATTTTGTTCTTGCATTTAATTTCTTAAAATGCTGATTTCCACAAATGTGTTTTCTTCCTCTGCTGGAATATAAAACCGTCCCTCAGGAGGGAAGAGCCAGCAACCCTCTCTGCCCCGCTCCCCATCCCCTGAACTGCCACTATGCCAGTGCCACTAAACCACTGTTGCTTATCCTGACAGACGCTAAGCTTAGGTCAAATCCCTGGGAATACATGCGGCCAGCGTATGTTCTCATTAACAAAATTGCAATCTGCTCCTGAGCTGATGAGGCTGCCCTGGATTTACACCATGACAGCTAACACCGGACTCCGTTTTGGAGGGGTGCGTGTCCGTGGGCACACATGGCTGATGGCTCGTGAAGGGCTCTGTGCCTTCTCTGACGACAAGTTAGATGAGGCAAAGAGAAGAGGCAGAGTATGATGGGCCCTAGAGTCCCCACCCCAGCCAGCGGAACGTCTCTGGCACGCCGGGGACGTTTAACTCGGGGTTGCGAAGGTGCTGGACTCCCATCAGCTGGCTGTTAACGGAGTGATTTACTCTGGTAACACAAGCTGTAAATCAGTAAATCAGAACCCACCCCACTTGGGGAGGCAGCTTACAGATTTGTAGGTTTAAGTGGCTATAAAGATCAGCCTACTTCACGGAGCATGGCCACGCTGGCCCA
>NW_009208665.1:9533-9875 GCF_000690835.1 Fulmarus glacialis
CCTACACCTCTTTTCCTGCCCAAGACTCAATCAGATGGGAACACAGGTAGAGGCCTTAAAAGAAAAACAAGTTACTAGGAACCCAGCGCTGCCCAAGAAGAAGGGGGGTCCTGCAGCATCCCCCGCGTGGGGAAGGGCAGAGAGGCAGACAGGCAGCAGCTCCCACCGGGCACCGGAGCCTGCCCTTAACTCCCAGATGCAGCGGCCAGCACCGGAGCAAGGAAGCCAGAGAGGAGAACAGCGGGTGATGCGCTGGGGTGGGCACCGAGCGGGCACCTCCCAGCCCAGTGCCAGCGGATGAGCCTGACTCACCTCCCTCCAGCGGCAGGGGGCAGCCCACCG
>NW_009208665.1:9905-21318 GCF_000690835.1 Fulmarus glacialis
CTGCCAGCCTCGCAAGCGAGAGGCTGGATGTCTTTATATACCATTTCAAGGGATCAAAACCGAAAGCAGCAGGTTAGTTCCCAAATGAGCAACAGCACTGTAAACACCGCGAAGCAAAGTCCAGCCCAGCCCAACCAGTCCCAACTGCTTTCCACTTGCCATCACAAACAAGGGCTGTAAGTCACTGCAGTCACCAGTCCTGCACAACCTCGCAAGCGAGAGGCTGGATGTCTTTATATACCATTTCAAGGGATCAAAACCGAAAGCAGCAGGTTAGTTCCCAAATGAGCAACAGCACTGTAAACACCGCGAAGCAAAGTCCAGCCCAGCCCAACCAGTCCCAACTGCTTTCCACTTGCCATCACAAACAAGGGCTGTAAGTCACTGCAGTCACCAGTCCTGCACAAGCAGCATTAAAACCTAAAATGGCTTCATAAAACAACTGGAGCCGTTTAGAAAGTACATGCTGTGTGGCCCTAGATTGTACTGTGTCTCCTTTCCAGGACAGGACTGACCCCCAGCCACTTCCAGACGCCTCTGTTACAGGGCTGGAGGCAGAGCAGGATTCATCCGGGGGACACGCGGGCGCTGCCAAACGCTGGTGATTCAGCTGAAGCTCCCAAACCAGTTCAGGTGAAAGGGGTGCCCTTTTCAGCACGAGCTGTGCCACCTCCCCACCC
Organism: Fulmarus glacialis; assembly: GCF_000690835.1. Lineage (NCBI taxonomy): Eukaryota > Metazoa > Chordata > Aves > Procellariiformes > Procellariidae > Fulmarus > Fulmarus glacialis. Next base: position 10,586 of record NW_009208665.1, read on the forward strand.
AGCAGCCCAGCCCGGAGCCCAGCCACCACCTCCGGGACGGGCGTCCCCTGCCCAGGCTGCTGGCCAAGGTGGCAGGGGGGAATGGCCTTGGGGGACCTCATACAGTGCCACTTCTCCAGTGCTCCTCAAAAGCAGCAGCTGGCCATCTCAGTCCATCCGGGCTTCAAACTGTGAGGCGAAAAGCTCCATCTCCTATTATCAGCCCCCCAGTATTGCTTTTCTTTTCCTGCGCTGTATTTGTAGCTCCCTGACTTCATCTTCCAGACCAGTACAATTGTTGCTAGCTTCTGAAACCCAGACGCACACACACGCACGCTCGGGAATGGTCCCACTGGAGGTGATCATGTGGAGCGTGATTCACTCCAGGCCCTGGCTGGAAGGCTGTGCGCATGTCTGCGGCGTCAGGGCCATCCTTCCATTAGGAAATCATCAGCTTGTCAACAGGAATTACACGAACGGACCCCGGCTGTTGATGAGTAACTGAGCACATTCTGTGATTAAGTCACTCCATAACCTCCAGTCATATCTCATTTACAGAGCACGAGGACGACAATTCAAATTGCTGGGCACATTCGGCATCCAAGGGGTGGGACAGGGACAGTCCCAATGCAGACCTCTGAGAAATTAAAACAATTGCCAAGTGAGAAAAATGTTCCATGATTTCTTCACTTCTTCTTTGGACACTTGAGAAATGCACAACTGATGAGGATCTGGTTGGCTGATGACGGGGGGCAATGCAAGGATAATACGAGCCAGTCTTCCCCTGCTGCAGAGGGACGGTTAAATGCTCCGTGCTCTCCAACCTACACGCTTCTGCAAAAACCAGCTGCACCAGCAGCTGCCATGCAGCATATAGACAACTTCGGAAAAGCTGCCAAGCACCTTCTCTCTGAAATGCCCACAATGCACACATCCATGTTTACACATGATGGGATAATAACTTAGATTTTTTGTTTAAGGGGCTTGTTTCGTTTTGTGTTGGTTTTTTTTATGAAGAGATTAGAGCTGGTGGGAAGTGTTAACCCCAGTCCCTGGGCACAGACAGTTTAGCTTGGGCTGGCAGCAGCAGCGCCGGCTCCCCACAACGGTTCCCTGGCAGCAGGCTTCAGCCCTGCTCCGCCGGGTTCTCCCCGAGGAGGGAGAGCCTGACCCTGCTCTCGTGTCTGCCCGCCCCGATCTGGCTGACCCCGAGGGGTGACGGTGCCAGGGCAAACACCGATTTTTAGGTCCCAGTCAGAAACACTGGTCACTAGCACAGGGTTACATTTGAGCCCTCCCAGGTGAAAAAGGGGGCAGCCTTTTGAGCAGTCCAGTCCTTTGGACAAAGCACATTTTTGTAAGCAGACACATTCCTGCCGATGTTGAATTAATGACACTCTTAGCAAGCTGCTTGGAAAGATGAATCATTTTACTCCCCTTCTGTTTTTATTTTAAAAACAACTGATGTAATTGTCTTGACAAAAGGAAAACAGAGCTGGAAGGCAGCTCGGGGAGGAAACCCAAACGCTTGTTCCAAGCGCCCGCCTGTGATGCAGCATCAGACAGTGCCTAACCCAGATCGTCTTCCCGCTCAGACAGAAAGCACCAAGGATGCAGCAAAGGACTGGATGTTAAATCTAAGTCTGAACGCTATTGTTTGGAACAAGGCAATAAGAAGAAAAACATTTTCTGCATTAGGTTGATGTGCAATTTCTGAGTACAGTCTTGGCCTACCTTTGACATGTGGCTTCCCTTATACCATCCCTTATACACTTTATTACCTTACATGCTCTAAGAAATGAAAATGCTTTTAAATGCCTTTGACTGTAGAAGTATGAAGGCAGCTTCTTCGTAAATCCAATGAGATCCCAAGTGGAGCCAGAAAGCCACTTGAGTTGTGCACCATAAAGACTTCCACAATGTAAATTAATAAGTCTCTCTGAGGATTGGGAAGTGTGCCACATACAGCATTTCTGAGTCCACAGCCCTTTTATCTAAGTTGTTTTTTTCCTTTATCCTTGTCTCACTCCATGACAGTTTTGAGATTTTTGGCATCGTAACTGCAGCCTGGCTTGTCAAGCTAAACATCAACAGAGACTTTATATGTACGTGAGAAATGAGAATAGAGATAAAAATAGTTATTAACTCTGCTTTTAGAATACTAAACAGGCAAAATGGCTGTGTTCCAGCACAGGAAGGGGTTTGAACCATTTCTGATCCACATCTGTTCAACACTGTCCGGTATCGCTGGCTTCAGTAGAGTCACTCTCAGGGCTGGATGGGGACGGAAGGGCTTTCCTCCTCCGCACGGTTCTCTTACCCCAACGATGCTGCATTTGGGCCGTGACCATATTCGCAGGTAGCACGGTGCAACAGGAGCAAATTTTAAGCAGGAAGAGTTGGTGCAGAGGACTGACGCCCTGCCTGTACCCCGGGGCGGGGGGCAGGAGCAGTGCCACGCTGCTGCTGCAGCACAGCCGTCGGTTCACTCCCGCTAAAAGCACTCCAGGGGCTGAGACCGCTCCGTGGGCAGACCCAAGCACAGCACGTGGGGACAACTGGGAAAGTCCCCCCAGAAGCAGGTGCCCGGTCCACCCTGAGACACTGACGTGGACCCTCTCAGAGACCTCAGCCTTCCACGCGCGAGCGGGAGCAACGTCCGTCCCTTCGCATTCACAGGGCTGGAGAGCCGCGCGGAGGCTCTCATGCTTCCAACACAATGATGCTGCCTTGCTCTAAATCAGATCCAGACAAACTGTTTCTCGGAGACCATCCCAGCTTGCTGCAAACACTAAAACAAGTTTGGAAACACTGGAACACTGGACTCCATTAAAAAGAGGCGATCCGTGCCAAGGCTGAGAGAACAAGAATGTGACCTAGCGGGACTGTCTTGGCTTGCAAATGGCTGATGGACAAAGCTCTCTCTTTCTCCCTTGCTTTTCACCACTGCCAAGCAGTGCCTCGCTCCCTTTATTCTGGCAAGTGTCTTAGGTAAAATGTAAAAGAATTTCTCTCCATGCCAGTGAATTTTAGAGGAGAAAATGCAAAACGGCACTGGTGACAAGCCAGAGTTCAGCAAGGTGCCCGAGCAAAACCCTGCATACGTGCACGGCAGAGAACGGACAGAAACACTGCAAAACTACTACTGTGTGGCAGAACACCTGGGCCCGTTACTGCAGAATGCTGTAATACTTGTGCCACACTTCGAAGAAATTTTAATTATAAATAGGAGTAATAGACATGGCCCAGATACTCACCCACCGCACGGTATTTTCCCCACACTTTGAAATAAACCTACTAAGATCAGAGACGTTCAATGCCCATTGTAAGAATGCTAAAAACTCCAGCTACTTTGGCAATTACTATAAAATACTTTCAGGCAGTTTTTAAAGGCATTAGTAAGATAAAATGAAGAAAGAAATATGCTTTTAAAAGGTATGTTAAACATTCACCTTATCATCCAGCCACTTTATTTTAATGAGGTTTGTTTTACTTCTTCTGGTATTTGCTTTGTCACACCGTGTAAGTCTCTGAGTATTTCTGTCAAGGATAAATGATTTTGTTTGAGCAGGTTGGGGCTGGGAGTGCTGCGGGAAGACGCTGATGGACGCCAGCCAGGCAGGGCACGCTGGTAAATGCAGTTGCCACTCATGCCCTGTGTCACTGTGGGCAAGCAAAGCCTCTGCTTTCACCCCACAAAAGCTTTGAGTCCTGTAGGTCAGGCGCATTAGGAGAGAGCCACGTACCGGTCCCACAAGTGGGAACACAGCTACAGGATTTTTATTTATGGTAATATTAAATATGCAACAATCATTCCCCAACATCAGAGTAATAAACATCACTGCTCCATCTGATCTGAAATCAGCAAGCATGCTTCTCACATTCACAGAGAGACAAAATGCTAAATTATTTATGCTTTGAATATGAACAAATATAGAGAAATAAGTTAATTTGGTACAATGCAGCAGAGCAGATTCAGGGCAGATTATTGTACATCCTTCAATCAAAACATACTCTCTCATTACTCTGAACAATTGTTTCTCCTTCAAAAAGTGGGTTAAAGAATTCTAACTAAGGGATCAGCAGAATCATTTCTGACAAGTTTTTTCAGATCTGACTACACATGTAAAACCACCACCCCTCTAAATCCTTGAGCATTTTTGGGGATATAGCACCAGTGCTGTGCAGAGCACGCCAACCGCAACAATCAAATTAGGAAAGTAGTGGTTGAATGACTTTCCAGGACATGAGCAGATTCAATTGGTTGGTAGGAGCAAACATATTCCCAGCTACGCTCTACAAAACTCCTTCTAACACAAAACAATTCTATCGTGGTCACCAAATACCAAAGAAGCGGAGGGTGAAAAAGAAATCGAGCCATTTCCCCTCATATTTGCACTTCTCCTTATCACTAATGGTACTGTAACAGATTTTTCAAAGCCAGTGTCCGTCTGTCTCAGAGAGTGATTTATGCTACTGCCCTGTTCGTTACAGAGTGGAGATAACCCTGCAAATGTCAGTCAGAAGTCACAAAGTTGTCACACGGCTATAAAATGCCGTGTCCACACAACGGTGGTCTTCTCCCGTGTACGGGCACGAGCTGCAGGACCTGCCCAGACCCCAGAAAAGGGCTGTTGGCTCAGCCAGTGTAATCACACCCCCGGGTGAGGACAGGCATTTCTGAGCGCTGTCACTCAGCGGTAACACAGGCAGCAGCGCGCTTGGGCAGGGGAGCACCGAGCCCCCGCGCCTGGCACAGGGCTCCGGCCCCGCGGGGTTTCGGCGGTGCCGGGGAGCCCTGGCAGTGCAGGGTGCCAGGCTCTGCCACCACCGTCCTGCTTACAGCCACACTGCTTTCTGGGCTAGGCAAGTCATTGCACGGACAACCAAAAATTTTAAATCCAGTGTTTTCGCTGTACCTGCACAGGTTTCTTTATGTTTTATTCAACGTTTCCCTGCCCATACAGAAGGCGGTAAATACCAGCACGTTAATGAACTCATATTATAATCATTACAGCTATTAACCAAGGAGGGCTGTGAAGTTTCGGGGCTGTTGCGCAAGCCTGCACTCTGGGGAGCTACAGAACGCGCCTCATTCCCAGCTCCTGCTGTCTGAAGCAGAGGAAAAGTTCTGTGAACTTGGGCTCCTGGACGGCAGTGCTGTGCCTCAGCCCTGCCACTGACGGATTTTAAACATCCCAGAAAGCTCAGTCATTACATGAATGAATGAATGATACTCCACAGCTACACAGACACCTTTCTACTTTCCATATAAATGCAGAATTGCTATTACACCTTCCATACTGCCCTGAGACCTACGGCCAGTATTAGCCAAGTGTTTGCCATGCCCCACTGACGTTTCAAGCTTGGCAGGAACGAAAATCCATAGGGAAAGTGGTGCAATTGCAGGAGGAATGACAGGAATTCTGGGACAGGAATCCCTTTGGGAACTGATTTTTCGGCAACCACATCAAGCCCTCTACTACACACGTGTATGCACATGTGGTAGGGAAGGGGATGAGATGAGAAAGAGGGGATGAGAGCTGTCCTTCAATTTCTCAACAGTTTCTTAACTTAAATCCTTCATTCTGAGCATAAGTACTAAATCAGGCTTGAGGAAGGAAAAACTTAATTAATCAGAGGTAGCTAAGTTCAAAGTGCGCCTGGGGTCAGCTTTATTACTATCCTTCACTTTGGAGGTACAGGGTTTATGGATAATCCCTTTCTGCTGCAGCATAACAACTATGTGGTGCCTAGAATTTTCTGGCAGTAACTAAATTTGAAGGTCTCCTTTCTTTCCACTCATCTTTTTAAAGCTTAATATTGTCACTGAAATATAACTGAGGGCCATATATAGCACAAGGGTTTAAAATGCCATGCACAGTCTGGTGACACCATATACAAGCTCCATATAGTACCTTGCAGACTCCACTAACTTTCGAACGCTTTTGAACGCGTGGTTTACGCCGATCCCAGTGAAACTGAGAATTACTGGAGATGAGCAAGGGCTGCGTGGTACCCGCTGGGGTAACAGGCCAAGGAAGCCCACTACGATCTGCTTATTTAATATCTCCACATCCACAAATCTACTGTTCAGTCCAGGGAACTGAATTACAAACACTTTATTATCTATGTGGACAGAATCACTCAAGAATTTAACCAATACCAACAGCCATCAATTATCTGATTAAATACCAGCAATGACAATGCGATCGAAAGCAGAACCAGGTCTTTGTGGACTACCGGGCTTGGCAGACACACCCTGCAAAGCTGACCAGATGCTTTGTACCAGCCTACAGACTCACATATGTTGATGCCTTCCACCTGAGCTGACACGTGTTTCCTGACAACAGCACTGACAACAAGCAGCCAGACATTCTTCTCCGGTACAGCCGAGATAGGCACAGATCCAAGAAGGGTGCACGGGGGGTTTCTGTGCCCAGCAGCGGGTTTCCCCCCCGGGCTCGGGGAAGGAGGGCTCTCCCACAACACATGCAGCAGATGAGCATGTTTCTGCTCCACAAACCCAGCTGCTACGCTGGTGTTTGCCCTCATTCCCAGCCAGCTGCCAGGAGGCCCGGGTAGTTTCTTTTTCAGTCCTGGAGGTGTTTGGCTATGGATCACCCGCTTGGATTTGCAGTGTTTGGACCGGGCTGAACGCTGGGCATAGCAGCCAAGGTGGGAAAGTGCCCACCTCTGCCCCATGGGATTGACCTCGATTCAGAGCGGGGTGGGGGGATATGTCACCTGCTGGGTCATATTCAGCTTGATGCGGGAGCGTTGTGACACCCAGCTTGTTCAGTCTACGAGAAAAGACTGAGGGGTATGGGAGCTATACGTACTTCAGAGTAAGTACATGAGAAGGACAAGAGCTATTCAAGCTACAGGGCAGCACTGGTGAAACAAGTGGCTAAAAACTGGCTTTGAATAGATTCAGACTTGAAAATCAGAAGAGGGCATTTAACCACGAGAGAAGTGAAATTTGAGATTAGCCTTCCAGAAGGAGGGAGAACAGGGGAGAGGATGATGTTAAGATGGAGAAAATATGTTTATGAAGGATATTCTAAAACATGGTCATCAGTCACGGAACAGGTCTGGATCTGCTGAACGAAGAGGTCCCTTCTGGTCATATGGAAAATGGCCTGGCTGGTCTAATGATATCCTAGGAGAGTCTCTTTGGCATGTACAGAGATGTATAGCCAGATTTTGGATATCCTTCCTGGAGGTCTGGTGAAGAAGGACAAGTTGAGACAGAGATATCCAGCATAATAGCTGCTCCCAACTACCGCAGCAGCCCTTGCATGAGGAGTGCAAATTAGGACAATCCGTGAGGCTGCAGCCATTTAGTCTGAGGCTCAGTTAGCTCCCGACTGTCCCACAGAGTCAGACAGGAACATACCTATTGGACAGAAAGAGCCACGTTCCCGTCAGCCCCACAGCTGTCCGCTGACCTTGCTCAGCATCTAACTCCATGATGCAGAACGGCTGAATGGGAGGAGCTGGCTGGTCCCAGCATCCTGCGGTGGGATCTGTGCCAGAGCCCCATCACCAGCGTCTTCCAGGGAAACATTTGTTGGATCTGGGATGGTGAGTTCTACCCCATGCCTAAATAGTAAAGCCAGCATTTCGTTCCTTCATCTCCACACGAAGTATCTCATTTCAATTTAATTTCACAGTTGTAATGGATTTTTCAAAAATATTCAAGAACATATTTACTTTCCAACATCTTATTTCCTTTCACATTTGAAAAAACTTTCTATCTAATCCCCCAAGTCATCCTACAGTCTGAATAATTTCAGGTTTTTAATCAATAGCTGTCAGACTTGTCAAATTACTTTAGGGACCACAAAGCAATTTTTAAACATTCATAAACCCTCGTAGAACAGTTAAGTGCACTGAATTTTAAAAGAAAGAAGAACTGAATAACACTGATCAAATAGGATTATATTCTGGCAAATTATAAATTAGTTTTTTATGAATCATCTCACAGCTACTTATCTAGTGTGAGGCTTCTACTGCTGTAGGAAGGAGAAGTGACTGTTCACCTCTAGAGAAAGAAGTCCTTTCTCTTTTGCTTCCGAGCCTCCTAAGCAGGAGCAGGGTGCAACGTTTTTTTTTGTTGTCCTTTCTAACAGCAATATCGTTATCTAGCTAGCTACCTTGAGGTTCTCTCCATCATCCTGCTGCCTGGGCCAGACATGACCAAGCTGCTGCTCCAAAGCTGTACAAATGCATCTTGGCTCCTGGCATCATTCCTAACCCAGTCTTTGCTTCCCAGTGTGCTTCTGGCACGTGAATCTGTCTGACATGTCAGTCTGGAAATGAGGGTCGCCAAAAGTTCTCAATTTATTGGACATCTGTACCCAAACCACAGCTTGAACCCTTTATGGGGATGATTTTCCAGATTGCACTAAATTAAACTATTAGATGAACGTGGGAGCCTGTGCTGCTGTTGCCTGTTCTGCGCTTGTTCTAGGAATAAAGAGAGATCAAGAACGTCTGAAGAAGCCAAACATGTTTATCCAGAAATGACTTTATACACAACAGTCCCACCTCATCATCGCAGCGTCTTTCTTAAACTTGAGGGACGTGGCCTGCGTAGGGGAAAAACAAGGGAGCTTCATAGCTACACCAAGAATGTTGGAAGTCTTCCAGGAAAAAGTACGGCTCAGATCAAAGACGGGATGAAGGATGATCAGAAGAAAGGAACGTTTCAGCTGGCCACATGCAGACTAACAAGTCCGAACCCTCCGCCCTCCTCCTTCCAGCTGAACTTATTCTTCCACTGCCCCAGAACCGCCCCAAACATACCTGCGCTTCTGTTCCCGTGTGAGATTGTCTCCCCCTGTGGCAGGCCTCCTTGCATTTTAATTAGAAGAGCTGGGTACCACCGCAGAGCCCACCCAGAGCCTCACAGGCCACGAGGCCATAGTGAAGAAGGAGTTGAACCTCAGCTGCAGCATTGGATCCACCACGACACCAGAGAAATTCCCGTTCCTTGGCTTTTGAAGACAGGACGGGGCAGGACAGCAAAGTGGAAGGCACTGTGTCTTCCAGAGGAAGAGCCGCCGACGGGAGGGATTACTGCCCAGGCAGGGGCGCGGGATCCAGGCAGGGCTGGCAGGGCTGTGCGGGACACATCCTGCCTGCTCCAGGCAGGGCGCGGGGGGATGCAGGGGTGCTGGGGACACACACTCTGCTGCAGCTCACATCCAGTACAGACACAGCCATGAACCAGGGCACAGGCCTCCAAAGTCCTTCTTTGGAATGATCTACCTTATCCTACGCCTTGTTTCAGTGTTCTTTGCCTCCCCGCCCTTTCCCGGAGCTCTGGCACACACAGATCCAGCACCGTCAGTTCTGCAAGTTATGCTTCCTATCCTGCAGACTGCTACTTAGTGAGGTATTAAATACGTTCCCTGGCTATCTGCATCTGCTGCAGATGTCCTTTGCCAGAGATGTGCAATTTTATCTGTAAAGCCTCTAAATACCAAACAATGACTGCTTTTAACCTTTACACTGGTTTCTGGTTTCCCAAAGGACTCTTGCTGTTGCCATCTTAATCAGCGCCATACTGACAGCAACAGGAGAGACCCATCTCACACAGTCATGTCCTGTTCGCTGACAGCCCGCAGTTGCCTTATGCTTGCCCAGGCTCAAATGCCCCAGAGCAGGATATCCAGCAAACACGGATTTTGGTATCCAGCTGACTTAGTTTTGACAATGGTTCGATGTCTAAACCATCGCTCTGGAAGCTGAACCTGTTCTGGCTTTGGGAAGCCTTGTTCCTCGAGCCCAGGTGGCCAACATCTGCCCCAACTGCTTTCTCAGCCTTCAGCTGGGGTCTGGAAATAATTAATACCAACAGCTCAGAGCAGGAGACGGGAAAGGAGAGCGTATGAACTGATAGCTAGTGCAATGCAAAAGGAAATGCAGGATTGTCTGAGTGATTCACAGAGTTGCCTTTTTTTGGAGTTCAAATTGAAGACGCAAAAATATTTCTTAATGAGAACCCTTCAGCAAGTTCAGGTGTTTTTAAGGCTTCCTTTGCTTTTCTTACTGAGGTGCTTAGTAGGTTTGTCAAGCTAGACATCAGACATCGAAAGTCTATTATTCTCGTTCAGCTTTCCCAGTATTTAGCTTACTGCTAGCTGTTTGCGCAGTGAACTAGAAAACCAAACATATTCAAGCACACTGTGCTAACATACAGAAGCTCATACAAACATATGTGCAATTACATGTATTGTATGTTCTAGGCCAGAACAATATAGTCTCAAGATCTAAATAAGCAGTAAAGAATGTAACGGGGCACTGAGCAGATCAGTTCAGCATAAATGATGCAGCTAACTTTTCCTTTCAACTTAAATGATTAACCCCCTGAATTACACTTGATAAGGATTCAAACATTTCATTACTTTGCATCAGTAATAATAATAAAATCAGAGTCCTTTTTGTCATGAGATACCCTGCCCAGGGATTTGCTAAAGAATATTTAATTACAGGGCTATTTCATTAAATGTTAAAATTAAACTAAAGACTAGAGGCCGTGATTTTGGAAAAAAAAAGTAACAGTGAAAAAGAGGCACTTACAGGGCATAAAAGGCGGTAGAGAAAACACCCTAAAAGAAGCACTGAAGAGCAGTTTCTCCTCATGTTCAGAGAAAGAAACCGGCGCGGTCCCAGCACTCGTGGCGTGGGCAGGACTGCCCCAGCTGAGCCCGGGACCTGCGCGGGGCCGGGAAGGACCGGCCAGC
>NW_009208666.1:0-57180 GCF_000690835.1 Fulmarus glacialis
ACCGGACAGTCCACCCATCAAATCCATCTGTCTCCAGTTTAGAGAAAGATGTTGTAGGGGACCATGTCAAAGGCCTTACAGAGGTCCAGATAGATGACATCTGTAGCCCTTCCCATGTCCACTGATGTAGTCACTCCATCACAGAAGGCCACTAGGTTTGTCATGCAGGACTTGTCCTTGGTGAAGCCATGCTGGCTGTCTCGAATCACCTCCTGGTCCTCCATGTGCCTTAGCATAGCTTCCAGGAGGATCTGTTCCATGATCTTCCCAGGCACAGAGGTGAGACTGACTGACCTGTAGTTCCCCGGGTCTCCCTTTTTTCCCTTTTTAAAAATGAGGGTTATGTTTCCCCTTTTCCAGTCAGTGGGAACTTCACGAGACTGCCACAACTTCTCAAATATGATAGACAGTGGCTTAGCAACTTTTTTCCCCCAGTTTCTTCAGGACCCGCGGATGGATCTCATCATTTTACTGCTGTTCATTCTGCTTTTTTTTCTCTTAACCACTGCCTTTCTTGGTTTTATCTTTACTAAATGCTTTAATAAAATATTCATTTATGTTATTATATTGCCACTGAATTTAGTATTCACCTGCTAAGAGCTCTCTAACAAAAGAGCTGTTCCTTTCCATTTTCATGAATGTTGAGACCTTGTGTGGAAGTGGTAGTGATTCCTACTTTCCAAGATTGTGTACACTTATAGTGGATATAAGCAGCTAAAACTGTATCATCAGCTCGGCATATTTCTTTAACTGTGTTGTATTTTCTTGGGATTGGAGTCAAGTTTAGATTTACAGTATGCAAACACAGGCATACCCAAAAGGCTTAATACTATCTGATTTCTTGAGTTAATATTTTCCACAGGCATTAGTGTCAACATTTATTTCTGGAGTCAGTTGTTTCCCAATCTTTTTTTTTCCTTTTATCTCTTGAACTATTGAAAGCTTCATGATATACCAAATCTCCTTTTCACTTTCATACCATTCCTTTTTTCTGGGATAGCTTCTAACTTTCTCTTTGGGGCATCCAAGGTGAAACTTCACAGTTAAAATATCATACATACTCTGGATAATCAATGAAAATCAACTACAGGAAAATCTTGACTGCTGAAAAGTATGAAGTGAGAACATTTCAGAGCTGAAGTAGCAGGATTTGAAGCTTCAAAGAAAGGAGGAAGGATAGAGATGGTCACTTACTGAACAAGCTTAAATGATGCATGTCAGCAATAGAAACAGAAAACTTCAGAAACAATTCTCTGAGACACATAAATTGGAGTAGATACAGAAGAAGTAATTGTTTAGAAAGGATGAAGGGCCTGTGGTCTCCCTAGGCCAACAGGAGGAGTAAGGCAGTGGGGGAGTGTGCTGGTTTAGGCTGGGATAGAGTTAATTTTCTTCATAGTAGCTAGTACAGGGCTATGTTTTGGATTTGTGCTGAAAACAGTGTTGATAACACAGGGATGTTTCAGTTACTGCTGAGCAGGGCTTACACAGTGTCAAGGCCTCTTCTGCTTCTCACCCCACCCCACCGACGAGGAGGCTGGGGGTGCACAAGGAGTTGGGAGGGGACACAGCTGGGCAGCTGACCCCAGCTGACCAAAGGGATATTCCATACCATACGACGTCATGCTCAGCAATAAAACATTGGGGGAAGAAGAAGGAAGGGGGGAACGTTCAGAGTGATGGCATTTGTCTTCCCAAGGAACCGTTACGTGTGATGGAGCCCTGCTTTCCTGGAGATGGCTGAACACCTGCCTGCCGATGGGAAGTAGTGAATGAATTCCTTGCTTTGTTTTGCTTGCGTGTGTGGCTTTTGCTTTTTGCTTGCGTGCGTGGCTTTTGCTTTACTTATTAAACTGTCTTTATCGCAATCCATGAGTTTTCAAAACCGATTCTCTCCCCCATCCCACCGCAGGGGAGTGACCAAGCGCCTGTGTTATGCTTAGTTGGTGGCTGGGGTTAAACAACGATGGGGGATATGGCACTGAATGTGCACTTCTGCAGGCTGCTTTGCAGTTTGCCTTATTTGAGGAATGAGTTGTCCTTCAGATCCCAGCTAGCAGGTAACAACCAATGGATATCAGTTAATACTGCATAAGCACAGAGAGGTTGCTAATCTGACACCTGAAACTTGCATCAGCTGCAGCCCATAAGGAGGTTTTCCTTTCTTCTATATTAATGTAAATGAACACTGTGTGACAAAGCAAAGAAATACACCTTTCCATGTTGGAATCAGCAAATTGTATGGCGATTAAAGTTACAAGATTAAGCTTTTCACCTGTTTAAAACATTCTCTGCAGCTCTATTCTTTGTATAGTGGGAATTGTGAACTATGTGATTAATAGCCGTTTTTGTTATTTAACCAAATGTCAAGAAGCAGGTGGAAGTATTTGGGGAAAACACCGGAAGGTTACTCAGCAAAAAAGAAAATGGAAGGGATATATTGAAGCTAGGTTAGGGATTAAGGACAATTTAGGTGTGGTCCAAATATTACATAAATACTTCAGTCAGTTTTTGATAAGGATGCTGATTATGTGTTTGAGGCTAGTAGTTGAAACCACATGGGAATGATGATAGAACTTTTTCTATCCAAAGTGGGATCAAAATTTAACTTATATTCTGTACTGAAATCAGGAGGCCTGGATAATCTCTGCTGCAAAATAATGGCACCTGAAATCATAAATCCACAAGACATAATTTTTAATGGATCTGTCAATGCCACTTTAATGACTGGAAAAAATGAACATGAGCCCAATATGAAAACAAAAAAGAGTTGAATGAGAATGCTCCATCTCCTTAGTATGATTTCAGTACTACAAAAAGTTATATTTTGATGGACATAATGGCTAAACCTAAAGCAAAAGAGAGGGGGAAAAAAAAAGATACATTTGATCCTGATGTAGATTATGTCAGACTAATTCAATGTTCTCTTTTAATGATTTCTTTAGAAGAGCAATAATAGGGTAATTGGTTTTTTATATGGTAGCAATATAGGAGACCTGATTTAGCCATTTTTTTATATATTACCATATCTGATATAGTGTTAAAGTATAGAAGAGTACTATTTATTTAAGGTGGTAAATACTAGAAGAATTGAAAGGTGGATAAGGCGCTTAGAGGAGACCGTAAAATGTTGTTTTGGAAGTGGGAGTCAGTGGGCTGGACAGAGGTTTCCAATAGTGTTTTTTGGAAAACAGCTGAAGGAGACATTGCCAGATTTGATTTTGAAAACAAATTTTTGCCCATGACAATCCTAAACTAAGGAGTTCTTTTTAGGTGGTGTTGAGCAGCTGTACTTTTACTGCAAGCTGGTTTCTCATCCATTCATTCCTGGACCTGCTGAAAAAACAAGAATGGGATCTTTGCTTTAAGGAAGTCTTATGATTTTGATGTTGTAATGCTCAGAAACAACATGTAACAACTCTTTTCACAGCATGGGTCACGGTTTGCATTTCTCAATATATATTAACATTTTGTGGCACTGGTTTAACATGAAATATAGTACAGCTTTTTCATGCAAAAATACTAATCAAATCTCTTGTTTATGTTCATTATCATATCAATATAATAAGCAATTGTACCGCCAGAAATATTTTGCAGTAAATGTATGGATTATGTAATTTCTGCAACTTCTTATAGCAAAGAAAGCCTGTCTTCATTTTTGCCCATTATAATTACCAACTAAAGACATTTTTCACAGTATCTAGTCTGCTAATTAATGATGATACTGAAGGATAGGCATCTGATAATGAATACTAATTTACATAAGCTGCCTGCTGGAATGAAAGAACATCTTCCTTTGCAAATCCACTATAAATGAACATAAACTAAAATATTAGGTTTAGATCTTCAAAGCCACCTAAGGGATTCATGGCTTTTAAAATCTCAGCCATAATGTATACTGCTATAAATTAGAGCAAAACAATTCAAATGCATAACAGTATGGGGAGAAAAAATTAACATGTGTAAATAATTTAGAAATTAGGCTTTTCTTTGGAGGACTAGCTGTATTAACTTCATCATAATAGCAGTTCTCTTGGACATTGCTGGGAGTTGCTGCTTTGCAATAACAGTTCATCTGGACCCAAGAAATGCCTCTATATGCTGCTTTGCAGGCGTCTCCTTTGGTAACATAAGAACTATCCCACATAGGGAGGCGGAAAGATGTGACTGCCTGTGGCGAGAAAAAAATTTGTGTCTTCATTTCAGTCCCTACAGTGAGAACATTTGGGAATCTGAAAGGGTCAGGGATGATAAATAGGAAATTTTCATCAGGGTTCTGGTTTAGAGTATACTCAGAAATAGTGGTTGTTATTGAAGGCCTTCAAAATTGCATTGAATGTCTTTGTAATGTTCTTATATAAAGGCAAATGAGATATTATTCAGATGCTCATACTTATTTTGTCTTTAATATAGCAGAAAAGCTATCTTAAAAGAGCTGTGAGATAGTGAAAGGAATCTGTGGATCTTTGTCATACCCAGTAAGAAACAGAAACTAGAATGTTGCAACACTTGTTGCAATTTAGTCAACCCAGTTTCCATCTTTTAATGAAGAGTAGTATCTTCTTTCTTCCTCCTGCCTTTCTACAGTAATGGATAAGAAGCAAACATTTTATAACTGCTCGCATGCCTGGAGTTAGAGTTGACTGACACATTCTCAGTAAATTCTCATTTAATTTCATTTAATCTGCTGCCATTCATTCACTCTTTTTAAAAATTCTTTTAAAGAATGTTGCAGCCCTGTCTCCCAGAAAATCTGATTATAAGAAGCTGCTGCTGAATCTTTTCCACTTTTTCCCCAATACTTTTTTTTCAGAAAGATTTCATATTGCTTTCTGTTCTAAATGATTTTTTTCTGCATGACTGTTTAACATTGTTTAGTGTGTGTTAGTCACAGGGTACCAGTGCACAACTCACTGTATATTGTTGGGAACTCTTAAGATTTTTGGTAGGGTTTTTTTTATTGCTTCCTAAAGGGTGCTTGCAGCTGTTACATGTACGATGATATCTATTAGTCTCTGATTAGAGACTACTACGAGTTTTTTCAGTTACAGACTGAAGTCTAACCTGAAGGAGGCTGATCGTTTTTTCTTTTCTGTTTCAAAGTTTGTTTTTTCTCCACATTTTTCCAAGTAGCAGGTGGAAGAAAGGTGAGACAAAATGTCAGCTAGTGAAGAAAAATAGGTAAAAGCATGACATGGTATTGCCTTCTCATCCATTCTTCTCTGGACCTGTCAAACGTCATGCAAAACAGATGGCAGAGGCAGCACTGTGCCACAGGAGAGCTTTTGATCTTTGGTGCAGACTTTCATAGCAAAATTGTCCAATCACCCAGTGAGCAGGCAAAATGCCATAGCAACAGATGAGGAGGAGTGTGAGTAGCCATATATCATATCTGTTTGTTGAGCTGAGGCTGTCCAAAGGGCTTTGGGTTCAAATAAACAGCTTGCCTGCACTTGGTGCAACAAAGGGACAAGGAAAGAAGGTGATTCAAAGCTAGGTATATTCTTCCCAGTTCTTATGCTACACACTGACATTGGAAAAATGCTCTTTGATATAACTTAGAGCAGAATAAAAATAAAACTGTTAGCACTGGATTTTGTGTTACTTTGTTTCCCAAAATATAGGTCTGCTCTACTATGTTGTCACACTACCTCTGATGTTCCCTTATGATGAAGCTGCAAGTAGAATGCTTAAGGAGACCACCACTTAAAAAGTCTATGTTTGTCAAGCTTCTGGATTAATCTGTCAAGCTTTACCATTCCTTGTGCAACAACCAGTAAAGTAAGGTTCAGTTTCATAAACAAGATCCTCACACTCTATTTTAGTGCATTTTAGTCAGTAATACACAGTGGTATTTGAGATTCTGTGGACATCTTCTTTTCTGTCACTAGATATGTTTTGTATTCCAGGCTTGTTGACAAGCATTTATGTTCAGTGCACAATGGGAGTGGGTTTTCAGTTTTGGATAGTCATATTCAAACGAGAGGGAAAATAAAGATATCTGCCTTACATGCCATGTATTTTTGTTTAATAAGACTTTCTCAGTGAAGAAAACAGAAAATTTAATGGCAATTTCCAAAACAGTAGGGCTTTCAATCTCATTTTGGTTTTGCAACATAGTATTAAATACTTACATAAATTCTGTTCAGGAGCAAAGCACAAAAAAATCCACATTGTGTTACTGTTTCTTCATATGGAATGAAATTTCTTATGGTACCCGGTTCTAATATTTTCTCGAGTATGTCATTCTAAGTATAACATTATTGAAAAAGCTTAAAGATTTTAAAGATTAAGCCCATGTGGTTCAGTAGAAATGTAATTTACCTCAACAGAAATTGCTGTGAAGAAATCGGAAAATTAAATAGAACGTGCAAATGTTGCTCTAAGCTTTTGAAGCATTTTATCAAAGGATATAATTTTCAATGAAATTACGAAAACTTTCCAGAAGGATAAATCAGAGATCAAAAATAATGTAAGTTGAAAATCTTATTCATCTGAGAGAAACGTATTTACTCCTTTCAAAGACATATTTGAATATATAAGAACATGTAAGAGTTTTTTGAGTAGCAATTTTACTATTGAATTTCATGATTTTATTATGAGTCTTAGCATCTTTACTTTTCAACAACCAGCATGTAGAATCAGCTAATTATTTTGATAATCTTATTTTTCACAGAAAAGAAATCAGTCATTAAAAAAAAAAAATTAAATGATGTTAAACCATAAAGAAAAAAAAAACCTAGAATGAAAAAACAAAAGTACCCCCCCAAGTTTAACATGTAAAATAATAACTTTTAATGTCTTGAAATGTATTATTTGAACATCTGGATTGCTTCATACACTAGCTATGACAACTGCTATCAGAACTTGACAGCAAGGGAAAATATCAAACTACATTTAGGTTTTTCTTTTTTAATTTTTTCTCTTTTCTTTCTTTCCTTAACAAAAGAATGGAGAAGTTCAGCCTAGTTTACAAAGTAGCCTGAAACTCCTTGCGAAGCAATGACACAGGAATGTAGATGTGGTCAAAATTTTGCTTACGCTTTTGTACAGAAATAACTTTGTTTAATTTTCTGTAATTAATTCTCAAATCGCTCAGATAACCTTTTTCTGGGCAGATTCAATGAAGAATATAAATTACAGACAGTGATTCAACATATTGTTCTAAGGGTACCCTTCTCCAGACTGTGTTCCTTTTGCATTCGTAGACAGGGAGATTTTTTATGAGGAAGTTTAATTCTGAGAATGCTAAATAACAAATAAGCACATCTTTTTTTATTTCTTTCCCCACTGTTTTTGAGCAGTTTCACTTCTGCCTTGCTCTAATTTCCCTGTACAGTTAAGTTTTCATAAAGTAGTCCAGGCAAGTTGTGAATATTTGTCCAATAAGTGTGTTGACTTTTAGTTAAAACAAAAAACCCAAGACCTTGACAGTAAAGTTTCAGATAAAACATGTTTTATTACAACAAATAAGAATGTTATGGAAAGCCTTTCTTTATTGCTAAGCTGGTGAGTCTGCATAGCAATACTGGGCCCTTTCCTTTGCTTCCACTACTTTTTGTTAGCATGCTCCAAAAATTTCCAGTATCATTGTAGACGATTATTTTCCCTTCCATTTTGGGGCATTTTATTCATCAGAAGCTAGTAATCACCTCAGAATTTATTATCCCTTTTACTGACACTGGGCTTCTGTGGCTTTAATATTGTATTTTAATTTTGTATGTAATTTCCCTACTTGTTTTTTTTTTAAAAAATGCACGATCCTATGGATCAAGAGTTTTTCTCTCTGGTTTGCAAAACTTGGAAAACAACACTTTTTACAAACTATTAACCTCATATCACATGGTCAGCATAGCAAGATACTCAAGCATGGCCTCTTGGTGCCATGTGAATGATTTCTAGAATTTGTGGCTAGATTTCATTCAGCTTTTAAGAAAAAATTGAAACTGTAGAAAGGAAAAGAGAAAAGACATCAGGCAGTAATTAGCCGAACAGTTGTTCTGCTTATTCATTTCTTTTTCATTTCCCTTACGTTTCTGCAAGGCAATTCAGCGTGAAAACATTGTGGCAAGTATCTCTCTTAGGTGTTAACAGTGTAAGGATAGGTAAAAACCTAAAATGCTTTCAAGCCCCTCCTCACCTGCCCTTCAAGCTCATTCCTTTGCCTGGCTGCTGTGAGCTGTAGAGGAGATTTCTTTGCCTCTTCATGTTCAGAGACAAATTCAGAGTTCAGTTCAGCAAATTTTCTTGCTTATCCCTTTTCTTTTTCTGCGGTATCCATGATTACTGGGTATAACAGTTTTTCTGAAGCTGCCAGTCTGATCCCATTGCCTTAGCAGCAAAAAGCAGTGGTAAAGGAGGTCTCTCAGGCTCCTCTCTGAATCTTTAGATTTCTCTTTCATGTTTCGACTGTTGCTTAACAGTCTGTAGACCTCTTGCTGTAAGTGCTCTGCTTATCTGACCTTTCAACTGAGAATTTTATTGCTAACTTTTATTTTCTTTTTAAAGACTTGATCACTTTGGATGCAATTTTTTCAAGACATCTCAACACTGCTTCCATTATACGTAGGTAAAATAACAGAAGATTAGGCATACTCAATACTGGGTATGTTTTAAAATCCTAGCCAAGAAATTTCTCTCCACCATTCTGTAATCAGGTCATCCCAGTAAAACCTCATATGTTTGTTCATCTCAAGAGTTCTTCACAGAAACCATTCTGTCAGCAAATGTGCTCGATTTTGTCACAGGAGATTAAAGTTTACGAGAAGAGATGAAGTCTCTGCAATGGTCAGCCTCCAAATCACAGTCATTCTGTCAGGAGTAGATCAAAGGTTTAAATATTTTAAAGACAGAAGTCAGATTAGAAGTGAGACCAGTCTGCAGATACTAACTAGCAATGTGGATATATTATTATCAGTTAGCCAATGGTCATGTTTTGTACCATGGCCATTTGTGTATCTCCTCAGAAAAACTGCCCACAGCAGACATCCAGAAAAATGCATGAGGTTTTATAACCGAAGGAGATTTTTGTGTCTGGCCAAGCAAAAATGGATGAGAGCAACCAACAACAGTGCAATATTGACAAGACCTGGGCTAACTATTGGGATGAACATCTGGACTCTCATGTCTTTTAGGATTTTTACCTCTTTCCTTGAAGTGTTTTCGCTTTATCCTTGATTAGCAACAATATTGTAGATACTGGTAGCATATCTTTAATGGTTATTCATAAAATGGTGAGGAAAGGGCAAGAGACATTGCCCCACCCATGTTTTTCCTGAATTTGATTTTGACCTAGACTGAAAAGGCTGCTGTGGTATCTAGTTCTGGTCCTTCTGAAGAAAATAGCAAAAGTTAGCTTATATACTCTCCTACAGACTCTGGTGAGTGCATTCTGTTGTCAGCTACAGACTTTCAGTTTATGTGGATAATGGTCTGGACTTGGGGTGAGGGGGTTTTTTGTGTCAACTCTTGAAAATGGGCGTTTCTCAGGTTCAGTACCAGTGCACATGCACTATTGTCAGGTATAAATGTTCATTTGCAGTAAAATTTGTTTTAAACTATTAGGTGATGAACATTCTGGTTTGTTTTGCTGTAAATTGAGATTTTTCTTTTCTCACAAATTCCATATGGATTTTTTAGGTAAGGTTTGTAAGTATGCGGTGTGTAGTACCATAAATAAATTCTTATTTGTGGATAATATAATGCTAATTCCTTGATTATTGGTTGTCTGGAGTGCGCTGCCAAAGTATTCTGGTTTTGGAGAAAACAACTACATGTCTCCATATGACCTTGGTTGCCAAAATGATGGGTCATGAAAGCTAACCCATTGCATTTTAAGGATGGATGCTTACAAATCTATAAATCTTTGGAGTATTCAGATATAGGTTCCCTTTTCTCAGTATCTGTGGAGCACGCCAAGTATGCTGAATTAGACAAAGGAAAAAATTCTGACAGGCAAACAGTATAAAAATGGAGCAGATAGTTTGTTTCTAAAATACGTGAACATTGTTTGTCAATCATCATCTGCAAACAGCAGCACTGAGATGTTACAATAAGCTAAAGGAGTGAAGCAACAGTATTGCTAGCAATGGAAAATTATTTCATCATTTAATTGTTAAAAGTGAAATGGACTGCAGGTTTATGTCAGGGGAGGGAGAAACAATCCTTGTCTTAGGATGTAAATATGTCTTTTTTATTAATTTTTAAAGCAGTAACAACAGTGCATGGATACAGCAATGTGCCATTGTCTCTTGAAAAAAAAAAAAAAGGAGAGATATTTTTGATAACTTTAGAGTTTAATAGAGTCTCTGGTGAAACTTTTCTGGGAGAAAACAATGTAAAGTCATTTCTTTACCTCACTCATTTTTAAAAAATATACATCTTTTCTAGTTGTAAAAGACTTTAATGTTGAGTCACTTGAAGAAAGGAATTAATACAAAATTCATGAAAAGATGAGGATTTTTTTGGTGTCCAAAAGTTTTTTCAGTTACATCAAGTATATTGAAAGCAAATCTGTAAGGGAATGGCTATATTCAGTTTGATACAATTTTGATTAATCCAAAAGATTTTTTTTCTTCTGCCTTCTATGGGAGTGTGAGACTGCGGAGAAGTGAGAAATTATAATGCCATTGGAGTTTACATGTAGGTCCACATTTAAAAAACTTGGCAAACATAAAGAGAAATACTTGCCTGAGTACTCTGCTGAAAGAAACCCTTGGTTCCCATTCCTGAGATCGATATGTGCTGTAGTCGCTTAAATAACGCTTTGAAATCCCACTGCAAATGGAAGTTGATTACAACATCTGTAACTGATTTGGCTTTCCCTCTATATTCAAGACATAATTTTTGGTGTATTTTTTCTGGTAAGGTAATGTAGGTCAATGTTTTAGTTAATTCGTAATGTGTTTGAGCTCTGAACTTCAATTTAGAAGGGAATAGCAATCTGCAATCTCATTTAGTTGTGGATCCTTTAAAATGCCAGTTTTGGAAGGGGATTATGAAGTAATAGAAAATAAATAGGAAAAATATATGTTGGTATTATTCACCATTTTAGTACATACACTAAATATATATATCTAAATACGAAATTGTGTTATTAGAAGTAACAGGTCCACAGATACAGTGAATTTGAATGCAAATGGTGACATTTTGGTAGCATAATTTTGCAGATGTAATTCATTCCCAGTAGGTGTCCTGTGAGAATTTTATGTAGCAATGTAATACTGAATCATCTGTATTAGTGGTAGGTGGTATTCTTGTCCAGGTGCATCAGTGCCAAGAACACTCTTCCCTTCCCACCCTGCCGCGGTCTTGCTTTTCTGGGCTTGTCTTCCCTTCCCCTCTGTCACTTCTGCTCTCATTTTACCTTTCCTTTGGTCAAGGCCCTGCCCCTTGGAGCAGCAAAATTATATTGTTCAGAAGACTTGAATCACCTTAGATTGAATCAAAATGGCCCAACCTAACTCTACAGAGAGGAAGGTTGACCTCTCTGTACTATAGCACTATTTTATTTTAAAGTTATTTGTCTTACTTCTGCAGGTGTTACAAGTTACTGATTAAAGCTCAATGATTCTCAAGCCAATCTTGGGACTGCAATCTTATTTTTCCTCTTATCCATATTTCAGACTTCTGGCATTTTATCTAGCTATATTGAAAATGTAAAGTTTGTTCTCAGGTTTCTAATTTTTATTTCCTTCTCAGTTGTCAATATTTCTTTGTTGTTTTGGGACTGTCTTGCTGATTAAAGAGCATTTCCTTTCATAATTTGTCTCTGAAATCTGTTTCATTTTCAGTGCATTAACCAATAGCATATGTATAGCATTGTGAATATCATTTGAAAAAAATAAATACATCTGACTAGGTGCCCAGATAAAAGTAAAGTAGTATGCTTTGATTGCATTTATGCCACTTTTCATAAATATGTATAATGACTGAGAGAAATTTTCTTTTTGCAGAAAAATAAAATGTCATATACATATTAGAGAATTTTGAACTTGTTAATGTATGCAAAATAGAAACTTTATTCTAAAAACTATACTCTACTTGTCATTGAAAAGAAGATATGCCTCATTATTTGTAAATAGTATATGATGGATCAACATTTTTGTAACAGCTTTGAACTTCATGAACTGTGAATGGGGTCCAGCCCAAGCACTAGTGACAGAAATATGCAAGTATAATGCCAAATAATTTAGGATAGTTTGAAAAATAAGAGTATGTCATGGGGAACCCGTGAATAGAAATTGTTTCAGTTATTTTTAGTGCTAGGCCAAGTTTGGTTTGCACATATATGTGACTTAATGGAACAGCTCAGGTGCTTAATATTAAGCATAAGATTAAGTGCTTCACTGGATCAAGACCCTGTTTGATAGTACTTTGCCCTCTGGGCTATGCTAATTCATTTTCTGGCTGATTACAGTGGCCTATAAGGAGTGTGAAATTGCTTTCCATTGGAATTTTCTCCCTGTGATAGCAATGTGTGCGTCTTTTGAAGGTTATCTGCCCAGGATTCATCATCTGTGGTGCAGTGAAATTCTCCTCCCCATATTTCTTTCATGAACCATGATTTACACATTTTAGCTCTATGCAAAGCTGAGTAGAAGCAGCAGTTTTCTGTCTCATTTTCTTGAGTTCTTGAAATTACTTTTCAAGCTGGGACATGTTTTGAGGGGTTTCTGCCAAATCAGCTTTTACGTAGTGGTTGTAGGAGTTTGCTGGAACTTCTGTTGTTAATGCCATAATTACAATGGGTTTATCTTTGAAACCGGTTAGTTGAGGGGATGTAATGAGTTAATTTCTTTATCACCTTATTGAGCTCCCTGTAAAAGAAATTATTGCTGAAGCTGCATGGCTGAAGGGGGTTTACTTATCGGACTCAAGAAACTTCACCATTATCATCTTTGTCTCAGGCTATGCCAGGCTGCTTAACAGGCTGAGGAAAGAAAGGGTAAAGGGACACCACTCCCCCAAGCCCTGCCCCCCCACAAGTTTTTCTGATACATGAAATACTGATACAGGTTCTGTTCAGTTCCTTGGCACAGCAACCCTTTCCCAAATGTGCCAGATGATTTTGCAAAGCATGTTGCTGCCCTTGCAGAGGGAGAATCAGGACTCAGAGACTTGTTGGTCTATACTCTGCACCTGTGGCTAGGGATAAAAATGTTTCTCCCCTGGTGTCTTGGAGGAGTCACAAGTTGGTCAGAAAGGGAATTATTTTGAGAAAGGAGGTTCATCTATGTGCATGTTGGCTTTTACATTTTATGAATGATGATAGATAGAGTCATAATTCATTATTAATCTCTAGCCATATTACCAGGTCAAATTAAGGAAGCCTGTGAGAAAAGGCACGTATTAAGCCCAGTTATTTGCATTTGGACACTATCACGGCTGTCAGTTGGTGGCCTGTCTTTGTAATTAGGAAAAATCAGATGTATGCCCTTCTACTGTATACTTCTGGCTTAAGATGTTTATATTTCTTAGAGGAATTCTCCTACAAGGGGAATAAATGGTCTGCAGAGGGATGAGAAAGCAGCTGGAGAAGTGTTTTTTCCTCCAGGTGGCCTACTTGCTGGACAACAGGAATGGGGTTTACTAATTCCAGTCTGACTAGCTCTTTGAAATGAGCAGACGAACCCACGAGTTTAGCACATTGTGCAGAGAGCCTGCCTAATGCTTGAAAACCTTTATTCCCTGCAGATTTTGTTGAAGAACAGTTGAACTTCAGTCTTCCAAAACTGTAGCTGAATCCTAAATGGCACCACATTTGAGGTCCATAGTCTCAAGTGATCTAAATCTTTTACAGTCATTAGATTTCTGGCATTTGTGTCAAAATGAAAAGTATTATGTGTTACCAAGAACATGAGCCTGTTTATCTGCAGAGAAAACTGCACATTTGGATTTCCATCCAATCTACTTGAGACTTTTCATTTTCAAATAATATGATTCTTTAGAACAGATTATTCTTAATTCTGCCTTTCTGCCTTCTTGCAGAAGCTTTGTAACCTTCCAAGTTTTCTTATAGGAGAAAATATGTCTTCGGTTTTAGATTCTCATTCTGCCTTTTATGCCTTTCATTCTCCACTCACAAAATCAGTCAAACATGCTAGACAGCATCAGCTGTCTCCTAAGGATCTAAAACTCCTTCTCAGTGCTCAGTAGGAGATCAGCTGCAGACCAAGAATAACAGGAAATACATTATTTATGTGCTCCATTCCTTCTTAGCTGGCAGCTCCAGAATTCTGGGAGGTATAAACCATATTGAATTTTCCACATGTCAATGTAAATTGCAACACGCTGTTATTAAACATTCTGGAAGTCCTGAAAATATTTTTGTTATTGGATCATCTCCATCTTTTTCTCTATTCTCTCTCTCTCCTTTCTTCCCCTTCTTTTGCTCTCTTCTAAATAGGTTATGTTATTCTGCAAAAACTTAAGTTGATAAATGTTTATTCTATTTAATATTTGCTTTATGATCCTCCCCATTCCTGTCCTCAGTAAAAAAAAAATATAAATAAAAAAAGGCAAAAATGTTTCACACTGTGAAGATCTGAGATATCCCTAGATGATTCTTACAAAACTACTGGATAAATTTGGCCATGCCCAAATGTACTTGGCCAGATCTGCTCGTGATGGCCATGAGATACAGTGCTCTTTGCAGACATATTGACTGGAGGAATGCGTGTACAAAAATATTCTGACTTGTAATACTCACATATGTCATAAAAACAGGACAAAAGAAAACCTCTATAGCTGTGTGCAATATTGATTTCACTTGTTCAATTCAACTTAAGCTGCTTAGTCTTTTATAATAAACAGACTGAACACACTGGCAGCACAGTTGCCCTCCGTGTGAAAGACCGGTGAAGAGCCTGCGTACAGCTTCAGGCATATTCAAGCCTTGTTTTATTTTTAAAATAGCAACAATACAGAGTTTCTAGCTGCTGCATATTCAGACTGAATAGATTACCCCATACACCTGTAATTACATGCCCTCTAACCTGATGGGTGGCGTGATTTGTTTGAGCACATTGGCGAAGGGTCAGATTATATTGTGGGAGAAGAGCTAAAGCAATTTCTGACATAATTCCAGCATGAGACATGAAATAAATTTCAGGAAGAACGTTTCCTGTCAGCGGTCGGATCAATTTCTACAGTGGTGTAAGGAATGCATTTTTGGTTTTCAGGTTTTAATTAGAATTCCAGTGATCTTGATGGGCTTATTATGCAGTTCAACTCTACCTCTCATAAATTACATGTTTGTAAAACAGGCTGCTGCTTTTCTGTGCTGTGCAAGAGAAGAAAAAGCTTTACCTGACACACTCGGAGCACGCTGTTTCTTGCCCTCTTTAAAAATCTTTTTGGAGTATGGCAGTCAAAGAGTAGAGGTGGTATGCAAGCCAGGTCTCTAGCCACTCAATTTTTGCGTTATGTTTTCGGGGGGGTTAGAACAATGACAAGACTAATCTGACCTTTTAAATATAAAAGCATATTTCTAGTTCTCTGGTCTGTGGAGGTAGTCCTCAAAATATAAATCTTATGTTGGTGTTTTCTCTCTCGCTCTCTCTTTTTTTCCCCCTTCCTTGCTCTCCTTCTACTTTTATTTTCTCCTTGGCCTGATCTATGTCCTTTCTTTCTGCTATGTTACACTCTCTCTTATGTTCTTTTTGTCTGTCTTTTAGAAACTGCCAGATATTATCTCCCTCTATATAGAGAGCTATTTGATGTATTTTACTTCAAAAGCAAGTGCTGTTTGACCAACACCATTGTGTTAATAAAAAAGCAGAGAAAAGACTCCTTCTCCCTAATCAATATGATGAATCCTGCCTATTGTCTGGCTTTTAAATCATAGTAATAAAGCCATAGTGTTTAATGTTTATGTCCAAATTAACTATACTGTGATTTTTTCTAAATCTTTTTAGCTACTCTGGTAATATCTGTGTAATACAATACAAGAACATCCATATACTGGCTTAGTTTATGCTATGTGATTAAATAGTAAAATATAGATTTTATATATGTGACATCATTCTACATCTTTATTAATCTTTCTATATTGGAGTAGTATTCTTTATTCATTAGAAATTAAATAAAAAGGATAAATGTGTCTTTCACTATCTGTTGCAATAAAAAGATGAAATATTGTGTCATTATTAATGTATTTATTATATGCATTTTTAATGACTTGCATCAATAATAATGGATAAAACTAATCTTAGATAGAGCAACAGAAAATGCATCTTGATTCTGTTTTATATAGACAAACAAATTTCAAGCATTGCAACAGGTTCTGTAAGACTTTTTTTGGTAATGTTCTGTTGAAAGTGAATTTTGCATTTGTGTGTTTTAGAATTGTAGAGTGTTAAGAACTGAGACTGGTGTTGTAAACCATATTTTAATAATGGTTTCAGTTAAATTATATTTGCCTGTGTTATTGATCTGAATGGGTATATGCCCTTTCTCTCCCAGTGTATCTATACTAATTTACTCTGCTTCCTCAGCTACAGTACTAAGCACCTTTTGTTTGTCTAAGTTCAATGTATTCCCAAGGGTAGCGAGAAAAGGGAACCCTTGGGGCTTTTTGCTTTTATTTAATACTTACAGCTATATACACATGCAAATATGTGTAGATGTCAATCTATGTATTTTATTTATGTAATTATAAAGATTGTGTATACTTTATATATCATCTGAAAATCTTTTCAACTGTGGGACAATCAATTAGATGTATTTCAGGATTACTACTTTAGATTTAGATAGCTCAATAGGACATAGGCCAGTATTTGTTTTATGAAGATGAAATTTCTACAGGGTAGTAAAATTTCAGTGAAGTATAGTTCCTTCAAAAAAATAGTCAACTTCAGAAATAAACGCACTTCAAATTCAAAGGCAATAGCTTTTGTCAGAGTTGTTTCTACCACAAAGGAGATGAGAAAAACATCAGAGATTAGCGTTGTAGTCAGATTAGAAGGAAATCTCTGCAAAAAATATAAACATTAAATAACTAAAGCTGTTTTCTTGAAAGCAATTTAAGCCAATCAGATATGGACAATCCTCTTCAGGAGTATCACATCAACTTCTTCATTTGTGTTTAGGTTAGCATTGTGCCTCCCTTCTGACCAGAATTACCTGACAGGAAAAAAATCAAGTTTCTCAGTGTGGTCCACTCATATTTCACTGGGATAAAAAGTAAATCTTGAAGGATATCATAATATGGGTAAAAAGGTTTTTTGTGAAGAGATAATTAAACATTTCCATTTCACTGGAAATACTCTTATTTTAAAAGTTTTTCCATTCCTCTATTGGTCAAAAAATCCAAACATCCATATCTTCAGTGAAATAGAAAATTCAAGATACCCTTGTCCTGTAACACTGAAATGTTTTCCGTGAGCTTTTAATGTAATGTTTTCTTTCCCCTATGAAAAACATTGAAAAATATAGATGTCCTTACCTTCTGAAATGAAATGCTTTGTTCCATTTGACACTGAGCAGCAAACCACTTCATTTGTGTTGTGCTGTCATTAGTTCATGTTCCTATTTTACCTATTTTCCTATTACTTCAAGTGCCTATTTTACCACAAATGCAAAGATATTTGACCAAAGTATACCTGTCCCAGCCTACCAATACTGTGGAAGAAAGCCACAATTTGTCAGCATGCCCTAATTGAAGATGAAGCCTGTAGGCATCTGAGCTACTGGCAGACTAATTTCACACTGGTGCACAAAAAAAAAAAAAAAACACCTTCTTGATTTCAACAAAGCATTTTTATTTGGGCTGATTCAGCCCGTAAGAGTGGAGTTTAGCTACATTCTTCCTCTCTTCCTCGTGGTTTAAAGTTTTGGAAATTTTTAAGGAACATCATAGCTGAATATCGAGAGAGAATTCCTCTCTGTCTTGTAATTTTTTTCCTCTGTCTTTTATTCAGCACACCTGGCGATAAAATGGAAGACAGAAGCATTCTCTGGAT
Source organism: Fulmarus glacialis (assembly GCF_000690835.1). Taxonomy (NCBI): domain Eukaryota; kingdom Metazoa; phylum Chordata; class Aves; order Procellariiformes; family Procellariidae; genus Fulmarus; species Fulmarus glacialis. The sequence continues at coordinate 17,964 of NW_009208666.1, forward strand.
ACAATTTTCGATCAATTCTTTTATCCTAGCTTTTCTTAGGAACAGTTTTCTGCCCCAACACATTAACACATTTAAGACCTCACTCAACAGGAAATCCTTGGAGTAAATCTTAATTCCACTGAAGTCAGCGAGAGTTTTTCCCTCATTGACTTTTGTGGGACTAGGATTTTGCACATCGAGCACCTGTGTAGAGCAAGAATCCATTATCTTATTGGAAGGCATTTGCCTCTGTCCTCCTCTTTCTCAAGTTTGCTTTGGTCAGAAGTTTCTTTTTTTCTCTCATACAGTCAATGTTATGTAAAAGCCATATTATTTTAATCTTGATTTTGAGAATGTCATGCATACTGAGCATCAATGAGTACATTTCCTTGGTTTCAGATATATTCTTCCATCTGGAAAATTATAAAATACTCTTGGTTTACATTTTCTTATGAAAGGATGTCTTTCCCAGCTGCATGCTATTATCACAGAATTTCTAGATGCAGACCATTGCACCAAAACGAAAATGCTGACACCTACTGCTAGTTTTCAAGGCCAGTTTTCAGATAAAAATCAAAGAAAGAAGCATGAAACAATTTCATTTTGGAATGTTCTTTTAAATTTTCGACATGAAAGAAAGGGTTGATTATCAAAAAAGCTTACGTTACTTGCACCAGAAGGTGTATGACCTGGGGGGTTTTTTTTCCTCCTGTATATGCCTTACTATGAGTATTAAAATAATTTAGAGGAACAATCCCTATGAGTCATAAATTTAAAAATATATAATTAAATATGAAACTTGATTTTTTTTTCTGTATTTATATAATTTTAAATTGACCCATTTTTCTTTCTCAAACAATTTTTTTGTGTTTATTTTACAAAATTTTTTACAGAAAATATTTTAATATTTTTTCATTCACAGAAACTTCTTTTAATAAAGCCAATATTGTTGATAAAAATGTTCTCCAACTTGCATAATCAGTGTAAAAAACATATCCTTAAAGATCTGCATCATTGAGCTCCACCTTTCTGAAATGCCACCTCATCATATATCTTGTCAGGGAATTCACACTGGATGAAATTGGATAAAACCATATTTGGGGAATAAATAAATTTTTAATAGGCTGTTTTTCAAAAGTATAAAAGCCCTGGTTACAGGCTTGGTTAACCATTTGTATTTAAGTATGGAAACTTTCCACATTACCATTGCTGTCCCATTTACAAATGGCAAGAGAGCCAAGAGAATAATCAGAACCATAGGACGTCATCTGTAGTAAAAAGAAAATATTTCAACTGTAGTACAGAGATTTTGGTGTAGATTGTTGTTAATCAGGAAATCACATTAAATCCACCCTTCCACAAAAGATTGCCCACAGGGCTAAAACCAAAAGATTTTCAGTAAATTGTAGCTGCTTTATTGACTCTTGCTTCTTGTGTATCAGTATAGAAGTTTTGTGGATTTGTGATACACCAATGTTGTTCTGAAAGAGGAAAGCCATCAAACTTGTCCATAGATTTACAGAGGATGAATGTGTTCAGTTCCTAGGATGAGACAGGCAACAGACAAAAGCAACATAACAATGCTATAAACTAAGCTCAGCTGTTTCAAGCAGTTACCTTTTTTCCTTAAATGAAGGAATTCTCTAACGAAGAGTGACAGAGAGAATATGGATAAAAGACTAAGTACTTTGTTGTTTTCAGTGAGACGTGTTTCCAATGTGTGTTATAAAAGAAAACCAAGCTACAAATAAATAGGCACCGTAACAGTAGGGTGAGTGTGTGTGTATGTGTTGGGGGAATCTTACAACAGGAGATCTTGGGCTATTCATAGCTGCAAAAATTTGTATGTGGAGATAGACTTCACCAATTAAAGATTCTTACCTAAACAAGCTGTGCAAACAAGCTGAAACCATGTAAACCCAGAATTACTCTCTCTAAATCTCTGCAGTGATGTTGTTCTTGGTGCTGTTGGAGATATTTACAGTCCTAAAGTACTTGCAGTATCGAGGACTCTCTTATCTAAGGCATATCTTGTCCAATATCCCACTGAAGTACTAACTAACCCTCTGTAAGAATCTTTCTTTCATTCCTAAACTCTTCTCACTCTCCCCAGTTTAGAAATAGACTACAAATCACATTCAGAAATAGCAATGTAAGTCTTCCAGACAGAAAATTTTATATATATCTAATTATTTCAATTATAGCTGTCAAGGGGAGGGCGGGGGATGGACACAGGACCAAGAAGGAAATGGAGTCAGGAAGGCAGAGGGGATATTACACTTGTTCAGCTGAAGACTAAAGTAAGCATTCATGCCCTGCTTGAAAACCCACTGCAGTCATAAGTGTCTATCAAATGACTTGAGTAAGCTTTAACGCTGTAGAATGCTTCATCGGCCAGCAAGCGTCCAAGCTATATATTTACATATTCTGCAAAAATAGAGCTTATGCTGTCTTGTAGTACAACCTAGATAGGGCGGTTATTGTTGTTGCTTCAAAAAAAATAGTTGAAAGACCGAAATGAAAATGGTCCTCAGCCATATAAAATTTAAACTATTCAGTCCTGCAATAGTAATTCAAGTAACTCTATTATGTACATCAAGCTTTCTGATAGGCTATATTAGTGGAAATGCCTTTCTCAACAATATAGCAGAAGCGAGAGAGAAAAGAAAGCTTTGTATAAAATTGTCATTGGAGTTGCCAATTGCATAGGACCCCCCATTTTCTAGGAATAGGAGACATAATGACTAAATAAAATAAAACTAGTTGAGATGCCTGAAACAGAAAAGGTCCTTTTAGATTATTATGACTTTAGACAATAATTGCCTCAGAGGTACTGCTAAAACAAGACATACAGGCATAAAGACAGAACTTATCATAATCATCAGTTTCTGTAAAGGACCATTTTAATGGAAGAGAAGCATAGCATGAGAGAGAACAACATCCACTTTCAAAACCCATCAATGCCAAATTAATCAAAATAATTAAAGCTAGATTAAAATCCAGGAAGAAGTTCTGTTTTCTTAGTGCATAAAATGAGCTAACTTCAAGTCAAATACTTCTTTATGATCTCTACTGCACATTTCTGTTATGATTTCTCTGTCTGCTCTTGGTCCAAGAATCCCAAAGACACCACCATACTCCAAAGGAGCACAGAATAATAGTAATAATTAAAACGCTGTAACAGAGCTTTCTAGTATGCCTGTCCATGGCTGTGGAAGAAAAAAAAAAAATAGACTTCTGTGACAGATGTTATTTATAGGTTTGGGGTTTTGTCTTAATTATTTCATACTGCCTGACAAAAAGTGAAGTCAGACACCCTAGAGAATGCTACAATGTATGTCGCAAATGCTATTGTTTCTTGCTTTAGAAAGTAGAAATATTAGAAAATATTCTGACAATAAAAGAGAAAGGGCAGTGGCTGCCTTTGTGTGCAGAAGTTTCTCTTCCCCGACTCAGCCAATACACGTAAGTCATCTTTTGATGGGTACCTGCTGCTGGGTGCCCACGCCGCCAACTTTAAAACCTGCTATGGGCATGGCTTGGAACAAAGTGAAGTTATTGATATTTGTTACCAGGCTTTTGTGGTGTATTATGATTTGTCATAAGCATTATTATACTTAGACAATGGTATACATTAGTTATGTGATAAATTATACTTAGTTTAAAAATTCAGGCAAATTGAATTAATCATGTATACACACAGTAGGTATCTTCAGTGTGCATTTAGCAAGGTGGTTTTTTGTTTTATTTTGTTTTTCTCTTCTCTTGTGCTAGGAACAGATCTGAGCCCAGCTATTGCACACTGCAAATTCAGGCCTACTTAATTCATCTGATTTTTTCCTCCCTTTATGTGCATAAAACTGGAATAAAGTCCTTTCCAAGGAATTGTAAACAAAGTTTCTTTTTTATGGTTAACAATAAAAATTTTAGATGTATACCTTACACTGAAAACTAAATACTTGATTTATTACATACTTTATGGTACTTTTGGAGTTTGCAACAGCAGTGAATGCTACTGGCTTAGACACTTATTGACACTCATTGCCTTTTGATGCGTGACAGGGGATTTGGGGAAAAAAATAGAAGTTGATCTATAAAGATTTTGGTGGAAGCAAATTGAAAGTAGCTTGAGATAATTTTTTTAATCATTTTGGGGAGCCCAGTGGTTAGATGAAATCAAATAGAAAGAAAAAACCCAAATAAATTCAGTCATAAAAAATGTGGAAGGGGAAGAAGTAGCAAACAAAATTATAAATTGTCACATTTGTTCATCCGTTGTAACTGGTTGTGCAGGTTTAAATTTCAAACTGATCTCATCTCTTTGAAGATAGCAGGAACTTTAACTTGAGATGCAGGATTGGGCTCTAAGTGTGTTGCGGTTTAACCCGGCAGGTAGCCAAACACCACACAGCCACTTGCTCACTCCCCCCCACACAGTGGGATGGGGGAGAGAACAGGAAAAAAAAAAGAAAAATTTGCGGCTTGAGGATAGACAGTTTAATAGAACAGAAAAGGAAAGGAAAATAATAATGATAATAATAATGATGATAGAATATATGAAATAAATGATGCGCAATGCAATTGCTCACCACCCACCAACCGATGCCCAGCCAGTCCCTGAGCAGCGATTGCTCCTTCCCAGACAACTCCGCCTGGTTTATATACTGAGCGTGACGTCATATGATATGGAATACCCCACTGGCCAGCTGGGTCAGCTGTCCTGGTTATGCTCCCTCCCAGCTTCTTATGCACCTGGCAGAGCACGGGAAGATGAGAAGTCCTTGACTAGTGTAAACATGACTTAGCAACAACTAAAACATCAGTGTGTTATCAACATTATTCTCTACTAAATCCAAACCACAGGACTATGCCAGCTACTAGGAAGAAAATTAACTCTATCCCAGCCGAAACCAGGACAAAGTGTTAAATGAACACTATTTTATACTGAGTGGCAAATTCTCCGTCTAAAAGTGTAGATAGAAAAGTATATAAATTAAATTGCTCGTGTAAAGCAATTCTGTTTACATCCTAAATATGTTACATCTATTTATATCTGTCAGCCTTTTAAATCTAACACCTCTGTGTAATGTATAATGCTGTGTAAATCAAGTGGTGATCTACACAGTATGCCATATTTTAGTGTTGTTCAAACATTATGTCCAAGACATATTATAGAAAAGGGTTGTGGGCAAAATATTGCTCAATCCCTGCAGTTGTCTTTACACTTCAAAGAGCAGATGTTCAGTTTGTCCGATGAGCTGAGAAATATCACTGACTGCATTCATGGAAAAATAATCTTGAAAAAAAGAACCTAAACTTTATGATATATATTAGGTGCTGTATCAATTTTTCATTTACCTGCTCACAACTTTTATTGCAAATTTTGTAATGCATGATAAGCAGTGCCAGAATAACACATGCAATCATGCAGTGGGAATTGGTTTTTGTATTACTGTGAACTGCTGACTTCAATTCATTTCCCTTCCATTTGAAACTCCTTCTCTCAAAAAAAAAAAAAAAAAAGAAGAAGTAAAAAAATGAAAAAAGATACTTGGCACGGGCAATGAAATGGATCTGGTAAAACTGAGGTGTGGTGTTTACAGATTTTATTGTGTCTTCAGGCAGAGCACTGAGCAAGTGAGTAATTTGCCCCACACCAGCAGCACCTCCAGCAACCCGGGTTATTCCTTTGAGTCACCTAATGAGTCGTAATTCCACTTCCGGTTCCATTGGTTGGGTGGGAGGGAGAAGAATAGGGCATGATGGACAATTGAAAAAAACTTCAAAAGTATTGCAGACATTTAAAACATTTTTTGTCGATAGACCTCTCTAAAGAAAGTGATAAATAGCACGTTACTTTGTGAGTAATTTGTGTCTTCGTTTGTTTTCTATTCAGGGACAGGAGGAGGGTGATAGAATTTGAACTTTTTTACATTAATCTGTAATTTCTTGTCTACTAGGTTAAAGTATCTGATGTTTATATGAATCCTTTTATTTATGGAAGGCTAAAAAGAAAATAATTAGACTGTTGAGAAGCGTAATTAAACATTTTGCTATATTGTGCCAGTCAAAAGAACTGATGTGACATAAATAAGCATGGTGCCATAGGCTATAGGAATGTAGCACTGCACCTTTAAGCTTCCTAGTGTGTTTTTTCTGTTTATTGGAGTAAGAAGAATAATTAACTTTTAGCTTGACAAGCATGTCATTTCAGGAAATAATATTTCAACATGTAATGTCTTCAGTGGCATTACCAAAGTCAGATTTTGTTGAAAATAAACTTATGATACCTGTAAGATTAATGCTTGACAACATTGAGACTATAATGATAATGCTACATATGAATTGTGTAAGTGTAAATTTACTCAATAAAGATCATTCAGAAGAGATTGTAGAGTATATGAACTATGAATAGGGCATACAAAGGGCTACATAAATTGGATTTTGTAGCATAGAACACATTTGAGAATAGTAGTTTCAATAGTATAAGACCTCTATATCGGTGACGCATCTTATTCTTGCCAAGACAAAGAACGAGCATAATGGTCAGTTTTCCTTTATGTGGATAATAGTATTACACTTGGACCTTTTTACCTCTGTTTGTAAGCATGCAGTATTTGCTAGAAAAACTTTAATAACCATCATATGATTGAGAGATCTAATTCCAGACGTGCAGTAAGTTTTGTTTAACTTGAATCATCAAATAGCTTAATACCTCAGTTGGATGTTCCTTCTGGAAGTCCCCTACGTCAGCTAGTGGCTGTTTGGGCAGCAGTAGTAGCAGAAGGCGTCTGAGTTCAGCAGAACATTTTCTTTGACTACTTTCCAACAAAACCCACTCAATTTTTTGTTATGTCTCTAAGCAGAGAATGGTGTTGTTCTGGTGAATAAGAAGAAATTATGAAAGTTAACACAAGTCCTGATGGCCTTAAGTGATATAACACATAAATTCTCAACACGTGAAGTTATCATGGACAGTATTTTCCATGCTTGAGTAATTAAACCAGTTAAAAGCAAGTTCCAACTTGAGATGTGCAATAATGTGTGTTAGAGGAAAAATCCACTGTAGCACATTGGAATAGCTTGAGATTTACATTTGCAATTCTTACCCAGTCTATTGCTTCTAGTAGCGAAAAAACATCTGCCAAGAATATTAAGAAAATCGTGATTATGAGCATTGAAACCCACAAGTTGAAATTTCTATATCATATTTCAAAAGCATGTCCAAACTTGCTTGATTCTTCTCCTTTTCATCATGTATATATATTTTCTTGGGTTTTTTTCCCTGAAAAATGGAATCTGAGTCCTCTTACAGTTCACATTACTGGTGAGAGGTGCGATGTATCTACAGATTTTCTCCTCCTTTTTTCAGTGTAGACAGAAATGCTCTGGTTTTTATTCAGTAAAATTTGAAGAAACTTGTACACTCTTCTACACACTACCTTCAGCATGAAGATTCTTGTCACTTTGACCACAATAACGGCTCAAAAATACAATTCTTTCTGTCTGCTAAACACAAAAAAAAAGTATAAAAGGAATCTTTCATTTCATTACTGCTTTTTCATGAACTACTTCAATCTCCACATATGTGCTTCATCAAATCCCATTCCCAGATTGCTAAACAGAATGCCTTTCTGTATCTATTCTTTCAGGCTGATCACTTGTTCTTTTGAATATTTTCCCTAGATTACATTATTCTTTCATCATGCAGTCTCTGCTTCCATTGCTCTATTGATCTCATATGTATGTGTCCCTGTTTCTTCTTACATCTACTCCTAAGTGGTGTACTATGCCTCATCTTCACATTTTCTTTGAATAGTTTTTAAGTGGTCTTCATTTTTCTTCCCCTTCACCCACCAGTTCTTCCATCTCTGTTATCCAGCCATGTATCTGTTGCTACCCTCACATATAATCCTCTAATTGCGTTGTTTCATCCTGTTTAGAGTGTAAACACCTCAGGTCAATGACCTATCAATACTGTATCAGGTGCGTTTTTAAGTGCTGTGGTAGCAGTGAAGAAGCAACAGTCACATTCTGTATGATATCAAGTGGTTCAGGACATATCAGTTTTATGATGATGAACGAGGATAGCAATTTCTGTGTCTCTTGGCATTACAGCAACTGTCAGTATATGGAGAGAATAATTCCATGAGTTTCACCAAATAGACCTATAAACCATAACTATGGTGGTAATTGAGAAAATGTAAAAACTTAGTAGGTTTGGAATGGAGCCTTTCATAAATACATACAAATGGTCTATTCCTGCTCAGAAAAAAAGCACTCACAGTGCTATCAGTCAGATTAATATACCCCAAAACTATAAAAATGTGACAAGCTGAAAGTTTTTGATTCTCTTCTTAGAAACTATTTCTATGGTGTCCAAGACACTATTGAAGATGTAGACTTCAGTTACATTTCAGAAAAGTTCTTACCTTCAAATCTGAAAGCTGAACAGAAAATATTTCTGTACTGAAATATTAGACCAAATTTGTTCTTAATGTTTCTATCATATGGGAAGAATATGAATATGGGAAGAATATGGGTCTTTTTAAGTCAATGATGTTATGTACTCACTTGTGGTGATATGAGAATTTTGTCCAAGTGGAGTCACATTGATTTATTGAAGGGTAGATCTGAATCTTTTCTATGGCTGCCTACAGTGAAGGCAAAGTTCATGGTGTTTTAATGATTAGACGTTTGTTTCTATTTTCTATTCAGCAGAGTAGATTAGGAGAAAGTGGAAGCATAGCAAGGTGCGAATGAGATGGAGAGACTGATGTTACTTTCATAATTCATGTAGATTGCATCAGGGGAGACGCTCAAAAAATTTTTTCCTTATGTGTATGAGATTATCATTTTGCACATAAGATCTATTCTGTTTTTCTGCTGCATCAGGAGGGCTGTGCCAGAATATACAGAGCTACTTCATTTACACCACAGGCAGGACTGGAATTATTGGAGGTGCCTGTTTTCGTGAAAAGCTCTTGAACACATGAGTCTTCTGCAGACTGTAGAGATGTATGTCAAAGGATCAAGATGTATAACTTGGAGGTATTTAAAACTTAACAAGACAAAGACCTGAGAAACCTGATTTGCTTTGAAGAGGGGTTTGGCCTAAATAACCTTTAGTGTTCCTTCAAATTTATGATTCAACTAGATTTCTTTTAAAAACAAAAATCCCTTCTGTCATCATATGCACTCAGTTCAGGAGCTTCCAACTAAACATGTCTACCAGTTGGTAATTCATATTTACATTTTCACTTCAGAAAAATCTTTAAAAAATATTTTTCTCAAAAAAAATCAGTCAAATATATACTTTGTCTACTGCAACTACTCAGTTGCAGACAGTCTGTAGTGTGTACAGGAAGGTTTTGAATGGGAAGGTACTGAACGTTCCTTGAACTATCAATTCACAGGGACATGCTGATAGAGTAGTTGATTGGAAGCAGAAGCTGATATCAAGTGATCAAGGGCCAGAGATTAGTGATGGAAACAAGAAAATAGCAGAAAGCCTTTCACTGTCACGGCAGTAAAAACAAATGTTGTCTATTATGGGGGACAGGAAGAAAAGAAACTGGTAGTAGTTGACATGAACTATCCAACTTTTTACTGGCTTTGACTTTTAGGTATAATGTTTGAGAGGACGTAAAAAGTGCCCCAGATGGGGGTCCGATAATAGTTATCTCAGCTGAGACTTCTGTTTAGTAATGATGGTACTTAATTTAGTAGTGTCTAGAGCCAGAGTTGATGCAAAATAACAATTCAGTTATGTTTTAATTTGTCATGCTCTAGCACAGGTTATGTTACATTACTTCAGAGACTGTCTTCCAATTTTATTCACTCAGAAGGAATTTTAAACATATGTATATTCCTTAATTCAACTGTATGAGACTGCCTCTGGAAAACCAAAAAGTAGGATGCTTCAGCAAATGAAGCTGTCCTAAATCAGTTTTCTGTACGTGTTGAAAAGCTGCTAGCAATAAGTGGAACATACTTTGCTGTGGTAAGTATTCTCTGCCTAATGTGCAATTTTTACATTTTACGCAATGAATCCATAGCATCATCATTTTGCTTTGTGTAGTTTGGTATGACAGTAGCAGCAGAAAATGCCTCAGACTATATCTACACATGATAATTCATTTTATTGTTATATCATCTTGATCCAGTTTTTCAGTCAAAAGACATGGGGTAGACAACACAGGGAGAAAAACATAATGATAATTAGGAGCAGGAGAAAATTTGTTGAAGCTTTTAATGTTTTCTGCCTTTTTTTTTTTTTAATGAAAGTTCAGGAATGCTGGTATGGTAAGTAGACTGCTGTGATGAGAGAAAGTTAAACACATTGGTATTTATCAAAAATTACAGAATACTAATACTGACCACCCTCCTCCATAGTTAGCTGTGGCTAGCCAACTGCCCTGCTTGGCTGTGAATTTGTCTATATATCAGCCTTTGACTGTGAGTTGATTTCCTCTGAAATCACAACAGGGGAAGTAGTTCTCACTTTCCTGAGACAATTCATTGCCAAAAGTGGGCTCCATTTGTGTGTTGTGCTGAGGCTGCTATTGTGCTTATTCAGTCTGTACATAACCATAGGAGTAGAGACAGGATATGTGCTCTGTACAGAGACTGCTGAACTCTGTTCTGCTCCAGCTTACAGAATGCACTTGGCAGTGGGCTTTGCTCCAATGGCCAGAAAGCAGCCCTACTGTAAGTACTGTATTTAATGTGTAAATGAGTGTAAAGTTTTCTCATTGCTGCGGGGTTATTCAGGTCTGTTTGCTCTCAGGATGAGATTATGGTGATGCAGTTTGTAAAGAAAATGCATCGCTGCCGCATTCAGCTTCTGAAGCTGAAGCTAGTGCAAAGTATTTCCATTAGTTCATTAATATTTGCAGTGAGAAAATATTAGATCAGTACTTTCTGACCTTCAGTTTTAATCGGTTTCTGGATGGAACTCAAGGTATTGATCATAACATATAATTCGGTACGTTTTAGAGCCAGCATACCACATGAATTTCCTCTCTGATTGCTGCATATTAGGAACAGCTGAGGTTTGCAAAGGCAATTGGCTGGAAATTCCATAGGATGAATGAAAGAAAGGGAGCCAGTTTCTGCATAGTATTTCTGCAGTAAAACTGGGGATTGGAACTTGTCTTTCAGTCCTGGGTCCGTGATGAGTCATTATAAAGAATAACAAGCAACAGGAGTGTGATTTAGCAGTTCCTTGGCCATCTTTGAAAAGGCATCATCCTCTTCATTTTGCTAAGATAGTTGACTGCAGCATACGCCGAGATGAATAATTTACATTAGGCTGTGATTTTAACTTATGGACAGGATTCCAAGAGACTTTCTCAGTGGGTTTTTTTCCCCTTAATTTTTGGTGCCCTTTTCCCCTTAAAATATGGTATTAGTTAATTACATATTAATTTCAATAGGCTTGTCGCTAGTATTAGCAGAGCAGTGGTTTCAGTTATCTGCTATTTTTCTGTCACTCTGGCAAGATTTCCACTATATTTGTGTTCAGTTACCTCTGTGCTGGTGTCTTGCTTTCTTTGCATGCTTTTTAAACTACCTCTTAAAATATTAAAAGTAATTGCCTTTTTTAATCAGAGAACATAGCAATTCAAACATCCAGCATATATTTTTCTTTTTATGTATTGATTTTGCAGGCTTTTCCTTGTGTATTTGTTAGGAAGCTAGTCTTATGAATTATTAATATTTTAAGACTAATAATAAAATGATTTGGGGACAAGTCTGTCAGTATATAGGGCTCTGGAGTATGGAGTTCATTCTTCATCTGTGCACACATTACACTATATCATGAAAGTCCAGAATGTGGCTCTCTGGGACGGTCGTGCCATTCATTGAAAGTTGGTATTAAAGTAGACAAGTTAGTTGAATAACTAGGTTCATAATAATCCCGTTTCTTATATTACTTGGCATAGTATCATCATCAAAGAGCTGTCCCTGTAGTGAAGAAAGTAACTAAAGGTCAAATTTTCCTAGCTGGTATTTGAATTTCTTTTACCAGTTCCTTCTCTTTGAAATATATGTTCATATGCCTTAATGTGATATAATGACATTACCAGAGGGCTAATGTATCCAGAAAGCTAACAGTTAGTCTACAATAATTCTTTCTATTTAAAATATAACTCTAAGAAACAAAAAATGGAAAATATCCTGAAGTATTTTTAAAATTTCTTGTTAATGTTCTCCTATTGTTTTTGAAATTATGTAATATTCTTTAAAGCTCCAAATGTATCATTTTAATTGTCTGGAAAGAAAGAGATATGCTTTTCTAGTAGATTAATGGATATCAAGTATGTTTTCCATCTCTTTTCATATATCAGGAAACTGTGGGTTATTTGTAATGATTTGTTTTTCAGAAAGATTGCACATAATTATTTCTTTCTAATGTTCTGTGGATATTATGGTATACTTATATAAAATTGGAAACACTAAGGATAATGCATTGGTCAGAGGAAAATAAGGTACTAAATTAAATGAGGACTTGGTAATGAACTGGAAAATTAAGAATTTAGACTATAAATCATTCCTTTTGTTATGACCCCAAATATATACACCTTTTGAGAAATCACAAAGACTGAAACAAGAGCCAAAAAAGAATTTAAAATATCCTTGTGTCCCAGCTAATCAAAGCAGCATTTTTTTTAATGCTGCCATGTTTTATTGAACACCTCCACAGAAATATTAGAAATACGTCATGTTTTTAACATTAAGGTTACAATATATTTGGTAGATTCAAGCTTGACCTTCTGTTCTGTATAGATAGTTATTTTCTTTACCAGGGTGTTCATTAACAATTTAAAAAGCTACAGCTTCAGAGGAAGGGACGTGCAGTTTATTGTAGTTTTCTTATGGGCTGCGTATCTTCTCCTTTGTAGACTTATTCTGAATTTCTTGTTGACCTCCAAATCCTACTGGTGTTTTAGAAAGGTTCAGAGAAGTTAAAAAGAATTAGGCCTTTTGTGAAACCTTATGTATTTCCTAATGCTGAGAGCTAGAATTTAGGTTGTAATTACATAGCTGTCTTTTCTGCAATGGAGTATTGAAAGTGTATTAAACTACCAGTGCTGTGCACATTAAATGCTGTTCCATAGTTTAAAGCCGCAGCATTACGAGTTAATTCATTACTCTCAATTTTACTTCCCTAATGATAAAACCTTTCAGAAGTAGCCTCTCTTCATGGCTTTTATACTTTAAAAGAAAGTTTGCAAACGGAGAATTGGATTTTCAACATGATCAATAAAACTAAGACTAAACTACCCACGGATCATGTCATTTGCTCCTCTTTCCTCAGCTCTTTTATCCCTCTAAAAGTGACATGAGTAGACTAAAACACCCAACCAGGAAAAGCGAGTGTAAGCATCTCATGTTTAAACTGGTACATAGTAGGAACTGTCCGTGACAGAATTTCACAATATTATTGAGATCTTGAATGGGTAATTTTCTGCAGATAATTCCTTTAGAGAGGAACCTTCTTTTTAGTGTGCAAAAGTGGTGTTTAGAAAACTAAGGGTCACATTATATTCTTGGTATTAAGATACATATGTGAAAAGTGAGAGTCCTGGATTCAAATCAATTTTTCCTAACTGAAGTATGAACTGAAATGTGAATCTTTCTCCACTTCACATTTCAGTGCCAAGAGACCAGTTTGTTACTCTCGCGTATGGCCACTTGACTAGTCTGAGAAAATGTTTCTGTTCTATCCAAATATTGAAATATTTACTGACAGAACACGAGTGTCATCTTCCCCAAGTGCCTGCCTGTGATAGTGGAAAGCCTTGTTTTGGAAATAAAGGATTTTAACCTTATATATCTTGGGCTTTTATATCCAAGGCAAAAATAAATATAAGCATTTAATCCTCTTGATTTATAATTCTGCATAGTTCAGGATAAAATGCAGCTCTTTCTGCCATCACGGATTTAAGAAAAATGTTGCCTTTGGAAAGTATTACCTGAAGGCAGGAGGTGAGATACTATTTTTAGGGAAGGCTTTTTCATTGTTTGTTTTTAATGACAATCTCTGCCTTAAATTCAAAAAAGCAAAAACTGACATGCGGACATAAACCCTTCACTGTGGCATATCAGGAAGTAAGGGCACAACATTTACAAATAGCAGTTATAAAGAGACTTCTTGCAATTGTCCACAATGTACGTAGGCTATTAGATTTTGCTCTACATAGACAAAAATTGGGCTCAGCTTCTCTGCTCCACAGTCCTGTCCCTTTTCTTGGCCTAGAACTGTGCAACCAAGCCTTGCACGTTACTTTTTGCTTGTGGTTATGTGATGCTTGTATGAGCAGGGTAGCATACATAGAAACATATGCCAAGTATGTGCTATAACATACAGCATAAGCTATTTTGATGCTACACAAACTAGCGTACTTCTATAGGACCTTTTAACTTTAGGGATGTGAAAGCACTTGACAAATATTGTTTAGCTGAACCTCATGAGCTACTTTGAAATAAGCATTGTTTTCTCCAGAATGACAAGTTTGGCTGTGGTTTCACACCTAGTGGCACTGAACTGATCAGGCTGAAAAATTTTTCCCTTTCTTGGTTTTTTTTCCCAGTGAAATCAGTTCTTTATTTCAATTCACTACAGTAAGGGCTCTGGCAGCTGTGTCAGCATTACACCAGGTGGTGGTAGAGGAATTCAGATGCCTCCTGTAACTGGGAGGCAGCAGGGTGCTTAAGCTATCACCAAAGAAATTGTGTGAAACAGCTTTTGACATGTGGTAGGGTTACTGGTTCGCTCAAAATCACACTGAAATTGGTCACAGATAATGGTAGGAGAGCATAGCTGTCCTAAGTCTTTGCATTACTGACAAGACTAATCTGCAACGGGAAGGAATATTGCATATGGTGTGAAGGAACATCTTGTCTAGAATTTCCATTTCCTCCTTTGTTTCCATCTGTTTGTGATATAAGGGTTTTTTTCTTGTTAAATGCCAAGCTTCTTTTGAGAAAATCAGCAAGGATGTATTTGCAACTCGCCCACTAATTGCCCCAATTATTTCTGAAAGATAAGGAGTTTAGTGAAAGTTAGGAAGAGAGACGGGGAGTCAATTAAAAAAAAAAAAACAGTTGGTATTTCTTTCCAATGCTTAGGCTTGTGAAGGAAGACTTGGTAAGGCTGTAGGAGAGAGATTGAATAGTAATATTTATTTACCATTGTATTTATTTTTTGCTGTATTGCTTTTAGTTTTCACGTGAGCAAAGCACGACTCTTCCTTATTTAGGAAAGAAGAAATAAAATGTTTATTACAGCATTGAAAGATGATTCTGGGTTTGGGGCAGTCAAATAAAGATTGAAGCTGCTTTCCTGCAACATCCACCCACATCCTCAAAGAAAACACTTAAAGCAAAGCCTAAACAGACAGAATTTTTCTGGGATGGCCTAGGGTCTGACACTTTAGTAAAATCGGGAAAAACACATTCTGAAAAAGAAAAAACCACACAGAATGAAACACAGTTTTACAGTTGGATGAAGAGAACAGAATTAGAAGTCCAAACTGGGGGAAGGTTGGCCACAGGTGAGGAACCAGCTGGCTGCCTGCAGCTCTGCAGAAAATTCAGTGAAATAGTGGATCATAAACAGGAGCTAACAATGTTGTACTGATACCTGCGATGGGGAGAGCAAAAACCCATCAGGTTGTGATGGATGAACTGGAAGAGCACATACAAGATACAGTGTTTCACACTGCACATTGGTTTTAAGGGAAGTCCAGAGGAGAGGACAGAGAAGGTTTAGAGAAACATGGCCTGGGGAAAAGGAAGGACTGAGTAATTGGGAGACAAAGGCTTCAGATACGACTGTTTTTTGTGTTTATGGTGGGTAGGCTGAGAGGAAGACTTTTACCTTGTAGCAAGGAAAGGCATTAGGAGAAACTGTTTAAAGATTAAGCACTAGCCTACATAAATCCTCACTGTTGGAGGTCTTTAATAACAGGTCTGAGCAGAAATTCATAAAATATGGTCTATGTAGCCCTGATGCTGTGTGACCACATCCCGAGAGGTCTTGGTCTAATCTACGGGGTGGATTTCTCCATATAAGAAGGGGGAGGTGCTGACCAGGAGTGTCCATTTGCATGGAGGTAAGTGACCAGCAGTGCATAACTGCCTGCACGTACATCTAGAAAACAGAGGCAAACAGCAAACTAAGATAGCTGGACTGGAAGAGATATCTATCTCAAATAACTGTTGCTGATCCTGCCCTGGGTCAAAGGGATGAGTTACATCAGCTCTTGAGGGGCCGTTTAACCCTGTTTTAACCAGGATTCCATGGATAAAATTTTTATTTTGCTCTAAATGTAAAAATTTAAACATATTATAATAAAGTAACTATTGAACAATGACTCTATTATAGTTGTATGTCTTCCCTGGATGCTAATGCAGTAACTTGCTAACCTATAACAAAACCAGAAGCGGAAACATACAGAAGAAATTGGCTAGAACACAGTGAAAGACAAGAATATTAGGTTATTGCTATTATTTTTTGTTTGTTTAGAAACACTTCCATCTCCAGCTAAGTTGGCCTGTTGCAATGCCTGCACTAAGATTATCACTTGTGCAAACAGTTCTGCTTTATTCTTTTGCTAAGCTATTATAGTGGGAGATAACAGTATAGATAACTTTTGTGTAGGAGAAGTCTCACTCTCAGAATTGAGTCTAATTATTTACTTATTTTTCAGTCAGATTATGCTCCAAGAGTTCACAGTTGTTTGCTAAAACAGTAATTTGAGTTGTCTTCTTGCTTCTAACCTATTAGTTATTATTTCTAATATTTGGAATCATTTTCCACGTGTGACTTCTGACCAGAAAGAACTTTGTCAGTACAAGTATTCTTCAGCCTTGGATGCCTCACTCAGGAAAACATCAAAGACCTTTTAAGATCAGAAAATAACCAGAAAGTTCAGGTTTCTTTTCTTCTTACTGGAAGAAAGTATCAATATGAGGCCATATTTTAGAGGATATTACAAAGTCAGCATGTCCACCACCCTCAAACGATACACCAAATATTAAAATTAACAATTGAGTATTGGAAGGAAAAAGGAAAAAAAAAAAACCCAAGACCACAGTTTCTTAATCAGGTGTATTTAAAACACTACAGTTAAGCTCCTGACTAAATGATTCAGCTGTCAGAACTAAAAGATATCAGTACATCTGGAATTTGGCCTCATCTTTTACAGGTCAGCCACAGGATTTATTCTACTCGCTGCAGTGTTATCATGTTCAACAAGTTCTACTTACAAAATATTGGCAAGCTTTGGCTTTGAGAAGCCCCTCTGGAATTTATGCAAACACAACTTTCAGTGGTTTATGGCTCATTTCACTGGGATGGCAAAAATCATCCTGCTGACCCAGAATAACTATTGAGATATGCTCTAAAAAATGAAGCATTTGAGACTTGCACTGATACAATTTTACATGCTGAAACAATTTTACATCCATTTGACATTATCAAAACCATGGGTTTTTTCTAGCTTGATTCTGTGAATGTTGTGCCTTTTTTAAAATAAGACTCAATAATAACAATAACAAAAATAATAGAACTAAAATTTAGCAAAGTTATATGCACCTGAAAACAGTCTCCGTAGGAACGTATGTATGTTATGAGTTCCTGAGGTGTCTGATTTTGGTCTCTCTTCCATGTTTCATATTTACAAAAGTGGCTTTGCTTAATGCCTGGCAAATACAAGACCTTTCCTGCTGCCTCCCACTGAGTCTGCCAGCCTTTGTAATCAGCCTCCAAGTAGATCTAGCACCCTCACAGAAACATCTTTCCCAAAGAGAGGGTTTGACAAAGAATTGTGTAGTATAGAGTTTACCCGTCCCTTAAAGGATGAGATATTCTAGTGTTTGCCAAGCCAGCCTGAAATTACTTTTTCCCCAAACTCACTTTAATAATGAAGTAAAATCAAGTTCATTGTAATCAAATTCAAAGTAAACAAGTTCTTTTGTGCTTGGAAACAGGTGGTATGAAATGAAACAGCAATATCTACCTGCTGCTTTGGCTTAGCTTCAAGATGTTTTCTTTGGACCGTGAACTGAACTACCAGGATGATCTGCTCAGGTGTCAGAAATGTCTGATTCTCAGATAATTTGCCTCTTTCAGGCATTCTCTTTCCATGTAAAACTGCTGTTTGGAAGCAAAGTCTTCCTCTATCTATTCCCCATCTCCCTGGGGATCTCGGGACAGTGAATGCATCTCTAGGGAAGGAGACTCTTGATAATTAAACCCAGTAAGAAAGTAAGATTTAACCTGTCTGCTAACGAATTATCACTGTTGCACTGGTAGTACTTGATATGCAAAGGTCCTTTGAATGCCACTTCCTGATGACAGACCTAGAAAAACTTAATGTTTAAACTGTCCAATGTTAAACCAGTCATAGAATGCATGTTTCACTCTGCCCAAGTACTAACCATTCAGATTTACCGCATAAAGTCCTCTTCAACATACCATCTGTTATAGCTTGAGAGCCATGTAAACCATGTTTATATTAGTGAAAACATTCATTACTAACTATTGAATGACATGTGAAGACTGTGACAAACATTGGGGAAGGTTTGTGTGTGGATTTGTGAAGGTTGGTTGATTTAATATTTCCTGTCCTTAGTAAGTTAGTTTCTTCCTTCTCAGTTTAATAATAATTTCTAAAAAAAAAAAAAATCTAGGGAAGAATTTTGTCTTTGCTGGACATACTGGACAGTGTTATAAATATTCTTGTGACTGTTTTCTATAATTCATACCTCAGTGTGGCAAAGATGTGTAGTCTTAGTATTAGTTTACCTTTGGCTTTAAGAACTGTTTCAACACCAAAGATGTGATTCACCAAGTCTTTAGTTCATAATGGGTTACAAAAATGTATGCCTTGTATTTTAGTTGTGTGATAAACCCACAATCTAGCAAGTACAATTTAATTTAAACTACAATCTAATCTGGCTCTATTAAGCCAGATCACAAATATTCTTATTAGCATCCTGGGTTTCACCCAAGCTGGGGAGTATAGCCTTCTTCCTTCCTTGCTTTTGTCAATAGACAGAAAGAGAGGGAAAGCTCTAGCTTTAGTCTTCTTCCATTGCTTTGTTCTTGTGTTTTATTGCCTTTCTGTTCTGGGAATCTCAGAGATGGGCAGGTAATTTCTTAATAAGAATGAATCAACTAATGCATTTATCTGGTTCAGTATATCAGGCAGAGGAGAAGAAGAAAGGAGGAAGGGTATACAACAAAAGAAGTTTCAAATTCAAAGTCTCAAGTGCAAAAAATAATTAAATATTTTTCTTCTACTGGAAGAAATAGAATAGCTTAACATGTAGTAGCAGCACCAATTGGGTATGGGGAAATTATAGCCATATTTCTACAAGACAACTGAAATATTTTCATATACTAACAGAGTAATTTTTAACCACAGACATTTAAAAAACAATTGAATGTCACTTCAATGCTTACATGTTTTATGGCAGAGTATTTACTACAGTGGCTGAATTCTCTGAAAGTGTGACCTTCATTCTCTTTGATGCCTGAAAGGAATAAACTGTATTTATAAAAAAAACCATAAATATATCTGGGTACATGAGTATTTAGATACATACATTTATGTGAGTATATACTTTCTGGTATTTCTAGCACTGAATTCAGAACTTGTTAACGTAATGTGAAGGTCTAATAAAAACCAGTCATCTTCTTTAATGCAAGTTACAAAAGATTACATGTAACTCATTGAAGGCACGCAATGATCCACCAGTGGATGAGACATAGCACATTTTTAGGTACACATTTCTCATGGGGGAAGCGCTGATAGACAAGAAAGATACAAAAATTTTAAAGATATAGGAAAAAGATTTGGAGGTGTATCTGTGGTATTGATATTGCAATGTAAGTTACAGGAAAACCCTATGCCAAACCACAGCCCCACCTCTTCCTTTTCTGTCCGTCTTCATTCACCTTACAAAGTAAGACTGTAATCTCCTATTCCTGGTTGTTCCCAGCTTTTGAATGTGTGTTGTAATTGCAAACTATCATTTGCTTTCCTCCCACCACACCCCTGTGTTTCCTCAGCCACTTTCTTTTAGTCTGAGTTCACCGGAGGTAACTACATATGGGTAGGATGGACAAGGTTGCTTGACTATGTGTAGCAACCAGCAGAGATTGGGAACTTCTAGTACGAAAGATTAAATGCAGCTTGCTGGAAATAAACATGAATTACTGACATGATGGACGCAGTAACGTAGACTTAGTGTTTGCTTCAAACTTTAAAGTGGTGAAGGATAGAAAAATATCTGACTTTTAAGGGACAGAGTTGCCTAGGAATATGTTTTATGCAAAGGAAGGAAAAAAGAGGAGAGGCTTCTGCCTTTTTAGCCACTGGCTGAAAATCAGATAATAAAGTACTGTATTCTAATGCTTTCCTATTTTATCTCTGAGTGGCAATCATTGTTTTAGAAAAATCTGGACTAAAAGCTTTTCAGGAAATCTATTTTCAAACAGTTATTTACTAATGTTTTCAATTATATGGCATCCTCAGCTTTGGCTGGGCAAGAAGGGGGGAAAAAGATGGATGGCAACTAACTGAAATGAAATGTGCTTTCTAATTACATAATGCTATGAATGAAAATGATTTGTTATGTTGTGACTTTAAGTCTTCATTTCAGTTCCAATAAACCTTGCATAAAAATCCCCTTATTCTGAAAGAGATTTGTTATAGCAGTGTAGCAGAACAGCTTGTTTAAAAAAAAAAAAAAAAGATACAAAAACCTATCAGGACTCTGAGAGCATAGGACATGATTCAACAAATCCCTAATTTCTTCAAGAAATGTATCTTTAGGGAGAACAAACTCCTAAGGGCTCAAAAAAATTTAAACAATAGTCAGTTCTCTCTCAGGCCTATAGGAATGCAGGCTTTCTGTCTTTGGTGCTTTTGTTTTTTCAGTGCTTTCCCTATAACATCTCAGTGCTTCATGGCCTCGTGAACTTGGTGTGTGTGGAGACTGTCACTGCTGTTCTGCAGAACATTCTTTTTCATTTAAAACAAGCTGGTCTTTGGGGAATGATTCCAGACACCCAAAAGAATTTTGTTAGAAGTTTAGGTGCCTTGCTGTACTTTAAATGTCTATCTTTATTGTGGGGAAAATAACCCATATAGAAATTCGACATCCTGAAGAGGTTTGTACTTCACAGAACATAGTAACTGGGGAGTCTTTGTGGGCGTTAAGTCTTGATCTGGTAATGCAGCTGTGAATATGTGAAGTAAAAGAAGCAATCATTCACTGACCATAGGTTTAGTGGGCTCCTGGTTCTCAATCCATTTTTTTGTTGTAGTTATCTTCTAAAGCTTTTGGAACATTAAAAAATATATTAACCCATTTTTTTTGTACTTTCTTCTCCAATGGATGAGTCCTATGGACTGAACTTTTACAGTTTAGTTTCAGTTTAGGTAAACACAACCTCAGTGTTTACCCTGTGGCCTTTTCCAAACTACACACTCTTATTTGATGCCGGAAGCTGTGGGAGAAAGTCCAGTGAAACTTCAGGGCTGATTCTCTATCCCACACTGACTTTGACAAATAATAATCAGTTTTCAGCAGATCACTGAAAAGGTCTACCACTAACTCTTGGTCAAATGTCTGCCATGTTTCAAGTCACTTTCCTGAATCCACAATTAGCTTCTAGGCAGTATCGTACAGCAGAACTCAAGAAGACTCACAGCATCTAAAATATTAGGAAATATCTTGTTTTAAAAAACACAATCTTATTCTAAAACTAGCATCAGAAATAGCTGTTTTCTTGTCCATGTAACCTGGTGAACAGAGGGCATGCAGAACATTCACAGCAATGATGTACATAAGATATATTTAAAAGTATCTCCTCTGGAACCCTTCTGGAAACCCTTCTGAAAAAGTCTTGAAACATGTTTGGAGTTTAGGCTTGTGGTTTGCCCTGAACTGTGGATGCTTTTGAAGAATGGGTCCAAAATGCTGATTATCATACAACTTAATAATTGCAAGTCATTTTGATTCAGTGAGTCTGTCCGGTGGATCCATGTCTAGCAAAAAAACTAGGGCAAAGTGGGAGATCAAGGTCAGTGGTTGAAGAAGGAATATGCTAGGACAAACTTAATCCTTTTAAATTTATTTCTGTCATTCTAGACACTGTAAATTCCCTAGAGCTTGTTTATAAGCAGTATAAGGTTTTTCATTTTCATTTCTCAGTGTAGTAAGAGAAACTTTAGCCTTTTAAATAGCAACTCAATTACAAAATTGGTTTTAAAAAACTTGGCTGCTCTTCTAACAACAGTAGTGGATAAAATCAGTGGTGGATAGAATCAGTAATATTTCAGTTACCCCTTAAAAAAGATTAGACACTGTGAAAATGGTATTTTTAGTTTTCTGAGGCTGATTTATACTAAACGAAAGAAACATTTTACAAGATTTGAAAAAGTTTACTTAAAGGCAAAATATTATTCTAAATTTATAATCTTCTCAATAACTAAGGACCACTACATACATCTTCTTGACTTTTTTTCTAGTAGAAATCACTATCATCCAATTTCGTAGTGTTAAATGATATGTGCCTATAATTAACTCTCTTTTGACATGAAGAATATTTAAAACATCAAGAAAAACTGCTTTTGACAAGGAGCTTATTTTGTATTTCCAAACTACTACCACTGTGATGAGAGGTTATTTTTGTGAGGCTCTGTGCAAATCCCATGCACACTTTCTTCCTCAGAATAAAACACGCTTCACAAAAATCCTGCTATGTCACCCAGCATAGTCAACAGATTGTTTATATTATTTTAACAAGTGTTGTCTAGCAGGAAAACTGCTTTTGACAAGGAGCTTATTTTGTATTTCCAAACTACTACCACTGTGATGAGAGGTTATTTTTGTGAGGCTCTGTGCAAATCCCATGCACACTTTCTTCCTCAGAATAAAACACGCTTCACAAAAATCCTGCTATGTCACCCAGCATAGTCAACAGATTGTTTATATTATTTTAACAAGTGTTGTCTAGCAGGAATAAAAAAAAAAAAAAAAAGACAACGTTTTGATAGCCCATTGCAACTGTTTGCCATCGCATTTTTACCACAAGCAATTTGTAAAGAAGCAGTTGAGTTTAAATATGCTATCTGTTTCAGGAGATAAATTTTCAACACTGTGTGAATGGTTTTACCACTTGGTAAGGAAAATATGTATTTTGAATATGAACTCTATTCTGTGTGAGCTGTAGTCTGAACAACTGTGAGCATTTCAAAATGAATCAATTCCAAATTCCCTGTTACTTCTCTTTCCTCATTAAAGGCTTTAAGCCTTGCTTTAGAACCACACAGATATTTTGACAAGTTTAAAAAAAAGAAAGTCAGTGCATGAGAGAGAATATTTTTGTTCTTGTTAAAATTGTCTTGCTAAGTAAATATTGATCAGAAGCTGCAAAACCCTGTGGCTGAATTCATTGCATTTGAGGAGGAGGGAGGAGAAAAAAAACTGCCTCAGGCTTCTGTAATTTATAAAACTATGATGAGCAAAATAGGCATGCACTGTACTTTCAGCTGGGATACTGTACAAAAAAGAGGAGTTTTGAGCAAAGTCCTTTGAACCTATTAAATTTTCTCTCCCTCTTTCAGGGTTATTGATTAGGCCCACTTCAACTGCAGATGAAGTCTGCGGGGGAAGAAGCAGATCTTCAGTCTGCTGCTACAGATCTGCTGGCATTATTAGTTGTGGTAAGATCCGTAGCTTCTCAGCAGTTATGGTGGGAGAGCTGTGCTAGACCTGAGCGCCTTTTGTCTTCTTAGCTCTCTTCTTCCAAGTTTTAAAAATATTTAAAAGCTTATCAAATCTCTTGCCATATCACATGGAGATTGGTCACATCAAACAGTTTCCAGTACAAGCTTTGTGCTATGCCAGGCTCGGATTGCTACCAGCAACTTACAGAAAAGGGTGGTTAAGTGACTGTTCTCCCTGAAATAGGGCAGGGGTCTGCCTGTTTCCACAGAACTTGGTGAAGGGGGATGGCTCTGGGATCACTGGGACAGAGGGAAGAAGCAGCCTTGTAATCCCCAGCTCATGGAGAGATTCATGCTTTGCTGACCTCCGCGACAGGAGCAGGGGCGACAGCCAGCCCAGATGGGCTGCCCACGGCAGGCCAGGGTCTCAACTGATTGGGAATAAAGAGAAAGAGTTGTGGCTGTGTGTACATGTAATATTTCCTCATGTTAATCTCGAGAGATTTCTTGTGATACCATTAGATACAAGAAGTGTGATAATTAGTCTTTAAAACAGTAATTGTTTACTTATTTATTCCCCATTCATCTTAGTGTAAGCACTTATAATCACAATTGCCTGTATGCTATGAAACTTAGCCCAAAATATTTTGCTATTTTTATGTTGTTTTGGTTTTTTTTTTTTTATGTCCATTTAACTCCGTCTGCTTCCATGCCACTTTTTCATGCTTCGGTAATTTTGGTCCCACAGCTTTTGTAAAGGACAGAATTCTCAGTTGCTGAAGTTTGTACTGCATGCTGAGGTAGCATCCCTGAGATTTTTCCACTCAAGGTCAAGCACAGATTCACTGTAGGTGGTCTCCAAATATCTTGGAAAGTTTTCAGGTTCATCAACAAAGTCTGGGGTTCGTATTTCTAAGGCAGGAGTATGTTAGCATTCATTACCATAGGCTTTGGAGAAATTTGGAACCGCTGAGTGCTAACAGGAATATTTTCTCCATGTCTTCCAAATAGATGTGGTTAAATTCAGAAGCTGATTATACAAATTATAGTGCAAAACTAATCTACAGCTTAATATTGAGTTACAGACAAGCAAATCAGCTTTGCTTAAACACAACAGCATGAGTTTCAGACATCTGTTATGTCTACCAAGAAATTCATGTCTTTTTAATTTTTTTCTGATCTATATTGGTACCTCTGTATCTTTTTCTTTTTTTATTGTAACTGATGCACTTTTTTCAAAATAATGTATTCAGTTATGTCTTTGTTGAACGAACATGAAATGTTCAGAATCTGATTTTTTTTACCCCAATATTGTCTTTGAACATGCTAAGGAAAAAATGTATTACATTTCTACTGGACTTAAAGGATGGATTTATTTCTGGTTTCCTGATCTGTTTTGGTTTTTAATTTGTTAAGGCTGATCAAGCTGAAACATCTTATTTGCTAGTTAGCTGTCTCTCTGTAACACAAATTGTATTAAAAAGGGTTCAAAAGCTCATTAGCAAAATCTTGTTTGTGTGCTTGCTGCAAAAGACAGACTTTACCACGATACAAATGGTAATAGAAAAGCACTTTAGCTGTACAAGTCTACATCAGAAAATAGTTATAACACCTAATGGGTTAACATATTTATACTGATGTCTGTGTAGGTGTACACAATTCTCTATTGTCTGTGTCTGTCTCAACATACATATTTTTAAACACTTACGCTTTAACTTAACACTCTCCAGTGGGTTTTTTGACTTTGAGTTTCTCCTAACACTGGCAACTAATATGGCAGTTGTGAAAAGGACAGTTCTGTTTCTGTCTTTGAAGTTGTTCTGTATCTGTTTTAGCTTTTATAGTTTTAAAATTATAATTTTTTCCTATGCTAAACCTTTCCATATTTAAAATCATTCACTAATTTGCTAATAACATTTGAGTCATCTGGAAGTCTCAGTAATTTAGTGGCAACAGTAAGAGAAAGCCTATACTAAATACAATTTGCAAGTATATAAGTAAAAAAAGAAGATACAGTGGATTAAAGAAGTTTGGTTTTATTACGTACAAACAACTGTTACCTATGAAAGTCTCTCAATTTTGTTCAGTCATGCCTTGAAAAAGAAGGCTTAGTATGAAAATAGAAAATTGTCACCTTCCAATCATAATTTCTTACGAGCTGCTCTTCTCTTCTTGCCACCTTCCTTTGAAATTCCGCTGTGCAGCCTTGGAAATCATCAGCAGTGGTCCAGCGCTGCCTCTCATCTTCTCTGCGCTGCATTCAGCTACTGGCTGTGTTTTCTCTTTTTAGCCAACCTGCTGTAAATTTTAAGGGAAGATGATTTGGCTTTCCTAAAATACATTCCAAGTTTGCATGTATTTGACATTTTCAAGACGTGTGGGGTTCTCTGTTCTTTCTTCAGTTTTCTGAAATATGTATCGTTATTACCCACAGTGTTCTGAGAAATACAACTGGAGATAGCCACCCTCCTTGGATTTGATAATGACTTTTCGTTATATTTCATAGTTCTTTACTGACAATAACAATTCAATCCAGTAATCATCTACATGGGAAAAAAGGAACAAAAGCAAATACGTTTTTCCAGGAATTTCATCTGTCTGTAATCTTTATGCTAAACTATCTTTGTTTTAAAAGAAACATTCTTCTTATTGGGTTCACGTTCTTCATAAATCCTATGATCAATATCTAATAAATAACTAATGACACAGCATCAGATTAGCTCCAAAGAAGGGTTAGTACTAGGATTAGTACTAGGAATAATGTCTGCAGTAACTAATTGCTTGTAATTGTAAGAAAGAAACTGATCTAAAACTCATGGAAATTGGAAAGTCCTAGACATCAGATTTGTGATAATCTAAATATGAGACCTGAATAACGCACAGGAATCAATAAATTTTATTTCCAAGAAAGATGTGGAACAAAAAAGTGAGCAAACTTTGGATATCACACAAAATATTAATACATTCTTCAGAAATTCCTCCAAGACAAAACCATTAAGGTTATTTTGACAGTTCTACAAGCATTTCCCACATATTACATGTTTCGGACTAATTTGAATTTTGAAGTAGATTTAAGCCACCTTACCTTCCTGAGCCTGCTTCTGTTGAAGAAATGTGGGATCTTGTTTGGGAAAACAAACAGATTAGATATAGTCAAGGTACTTTTTTCCCTTTCATAATTACCAGAAATGAATATATTCTTAAATATTAAATCTGTTCTTCCCTGATAGGAGTTAAAAAATACAGGATATTTATAACTTTTCCAGTCGAGTTTTATATACACTATGACTAAACTCCTGAAAGTGATCATCTTTTGTCTCGCTGCATTAGCTTGCTTCTCTTAAAGAAGCATTTTGTGGGTGCCCTTGAACCAAGTCAGTAAAATCGCTCTTACTGACTGCATGGTACTAGTAGAGCTCCTTAGGTTCTTTATTTTAAACACCATTTATACAGCACAATATACAACTCATTTTCAGTTATTATCTGATATGGAACACATACAGTAATCCCCAAGGCTGGCATCCACGTACATTTTTTATCACTTTGAGACTCAGCATATCAGTGTTTTCTGTTTGCCTTATTTTTAAGCTAAATTCAGCAAGAAATGTTCCCTGAAGATCTAAACTGTTCAGAAAGGTATTGTTTTGTTATGACAACCAAGCATCCCTTCTCACCCAGATGGTCCTGTCTCATTTCACATTATTGCTTTTTTTGTCTATACTTCTTATTTTTGAAATATATAGTAAAGTTTAATCTCTAGTATAAAAAGATCTTTATTTCTCTGCTCCCATTTCTTTACATTATATGTGTTGCACATGCCAGCCCCTTCCTCCCATCTACAAAACAAAACAAAAGATTCTCTTGTAAATGTAAAAATTATCATCTTATGTAGAATAGCAGGGTTCAATTCCTGGGTCAAAGAGTGACTGTCCTGGCAACATCACTTAGAGTCATCTGCTCACCTAAGATTGCTTTCCCCAGCCCAGTGCCACAGAGCCATGCAGCAGACAACATTGGGTCTGCTGGCTCATGATCATGCGTGTCCTCATTACCCACCTTTTGGATTTTTCATAAAATTAGAAACATCAAGTTGGTTTGGACTCGTAATTTGCAAACTGGGTTTGTAGCCACATGATTCAGTCAGGGAAGATTAACGCTTGTTCATCATACTTGTGCTGGTTTTCAAAGCAACCATAGGTATTTGGGAGCTGTCCAATGTGATGACATTGTTGCGAATCTGCTGAGTTTCATAGCTTTAAATCACTGTAACTGAAAGAGAAACCCAGAGATTAATGTTTTCCTTTCTTCAGAAAAAGATATCCTTAAGGCTATGCAGTGAATAGAACAAACTTATCATTACTATGTACTGAGCCATGATATAGCAAGAATATCCTTAAGCTTTGAGAAATAGTTCTAGAAATGCATCACCAGATATTACATTAGAAAGCACACATTATAATATTCATTACAGTAGTAGAATGTGAACTGCATGTTATTGTAAAAGAAAATCCAATTTGCTGCCTACTGCCTTCAATTTGGTTTTGACAAGTACTCAATCTTTTGCTATGTTTTGCTTTCTACATTTATCTTCTTGGGCATGTTCTGTAATGTCTGCTTAGGGCAAAACCAATAATCTTTTCATTTAATTTAAAGAAAAAGCTCATGTATTCTCTATGCTTACTAGGTACAACAATATGAAAACAAATCCCAGTTGCTAAAGATCCATTTGACAGTATGAAATAGATTCTGACTTTTTAATTTAGGCATAAAACTGCAGAGGGCATATAAGGGATGCAGATTTACCGAGCTGTACCATTTATTTATGAGTGGTTGCAAGGGAGTGATCTGTAGAAGCCCATATTATTTTACCAGTGATGGATGAACCTAAGAGGATATAAAAAAAGTTGTGTTTCACCCTTACAGAGCAACTCTAGAAAGCATGAAGCTTATTTGGCTTTGTTAAAAATCTGAGAACTTGAGTTCATCTTAATTTCTGCAATGAGTATTTCTTCAAAGTTGAACATAGTTTTAATTAAATTGAAGTTTGCTACTTTGTAACTTAGCTCACTGCAAACCACGGGAGGGAGGGAAGGGAGAATTTCAATACGAATTCAACCAAATCTTAGCACTTCTGCTGAATTGTGCTTGAAGCAATACTGTATGATCAAAGGGAAACTAGTCTTGCCAAAATTTGAATTGTTTTAGATCTGAGGTTTGGTTTGCTTTATTTTCCTTCTAAATAATCACCTGAATTTGTTCAATAGTCTTTGTCCAGATATGTCAAAAGAAAATGTTTTATTTTGCTTGCGGTAATTTGAATGGTGGTAAAAATGCATCTCTAACTTTCTTATTAGTTTTTCATCAGCCACAGATGTAATTTTTTGGATAAGCTCTTCGATTTACCTAGCCATAAACACCGCCAGTGCCCTACTCCCCAAGACATGTGTCTCAGATTTTAGAAAATAAAGTTTATAGAAATTTTTGCTATACAGCTCACAGAATCAGATAAGCTGACCACGCTGACCTAGAAAACCATTTTTTAGCCCAATCCCTCCACGTCCTTCCAGAAAATAAATAAAAAAAGGATCTTAAAGTTTGTTCTTTGCAGTGCTGTTAAACCTGATGTCTTATTCCTTCAAACAGCATGCTGCAACATCTTTCCTGTCCCCTCATTTATAATGGGGAATAGCTGAAGTGAGTCCACGTTAGATTCATTTTTTTTTCCTGGGATAAGCATCAGGCTGAATACTAGGAGCTATACCATGGCCTTACGTATTAGGGATTGCTTCCAATGATGGCTGAATAATTCCAATTATTCCTTATCTCCTCAAACAAAGCCTCAAGCAAAAACAACCACAGGCGCATGGTTTGTGGAGCTGGTTTTGTAGAATCAAATACTGCCAGAGCCAATCTGATACTTCTCAGACCTCTGAGTTTACATTTTCAGTTGGTAAAGTATATCTTTAAAGTTTTGTTCCATAGCCAGAAATGTATTTTATTTTTCAGAACCAAATACTGCAAACTCTAGCTTGGTAAAATTCCCATTGACTTAAAATATAATTTGTCTGAGCTGGCCTGTAGGATTTGACCATCTGGGAGCTAGTCTGCAAGATATCAGACTTTTGATTTACTTGATATAAACGTCCAATTTGTTTTATGCACTTGTGAGTAATTTAATTTTTCTCACCAAGGCTTTTAGTCACTATGGAGATAGGTGTGATTTTAGAAACTGTGGCATCACCTGCTCTGGAGCTCTGCTCCCAATCAGTACATTTGCAACCAATTGCAAGTATTTCTGCATGACCTGAAGATGCGCCAAAGGCTGAAATTTAGCCAGCAAGTACCACATTGTGATTCCGCAAATCCCACCAACTTGCTGCATTACTCCAGAGTTTCCTAGGACTCTTTTTGGCATAAGAGTTTCTTCAGACTCTTAGCATTTCATTTATTGGTGTGTCCAAAGCTCCCTCAGTTGTGACAAAGCTGAACATCTTGTGACTGAAGCCCGATTTGGATTATCCAGAAAAAAAGATCCAGGTTTTCTGTCATTTAAATCCCTGAGAGGCTCAAAATTTAGGAGGCCTTTTAGAGCACATTTGCAGAACTAAGTACTGTATCATCACTGAAAATATTGATGAGACCAGTCATTGATCCGGGGACAGAAGCCCTCAAGCACCGAGTGCCGCCTTCCTGCCCTCTTCCCTTCACACACATCCTTTCAAGAAAGCTCCCTTGGATGTGTTGGCATGGGTGACTTTCTCACCTGATCCCAATGATACTGATGCCCCCGTGTGAAAAGGAGTCAAGAATAAGGGTGCCAGAACCAAGGCATGCCACATCAGTGTCTCTACAGACTGAGGAAGGCAGTTTTGTATCCCTTTGGTCTGAGGAGAGCATTAAAGTCTAGACTTCTGCATCTTCTGAAATTGCTGTAATATTAAGATACACTAAAAGAGCACGATTTCTTCCACTGCTTGATGTTTTTAAGTTTGGCGCTCCACTTTGAAGTCTAAATTATTTCAGTTTCCTAGAAATTATTCAATCTATTTTTTTGCAGAAAGCTCTTAATCCTTAGCCAATTTGGAACTGCACAAGAACTTCAAAACACACTCCTTGGTGATTTAGTCTTGTATGTCTTCATTCTGCATCAGCCTGTTAACAGTCCTCCTCTCATCTGTTGACTTCCTTCTGTCTTTGCTGTAAGCTTTTTGCCACAGAGAGCCCCTCACAGTAATCAATAAGTTTCATATACAGCAATTGTGCCAGATAATTAAATAACAACTCTACTTCAAATCAGTTTAAATCCATCTGAATTTCAGAAATGACAGTTGCTACAGTGTAAAACCAGTGAATAAGACCCTTTTGAATACTTAAATCAATCCCAACTTTGTTTCATCTTAATCTTCAAAAAGCAATTTCTGCAAATGTCAATACTGTCCTAATAGATTAGGTGATGATATCTCTGTGTATGTTAGCTTCAGAGATATACATGTATCAGATCAATTAAATGACTGTAATTGTTGCTTTTCTACTCATCACAGATAGAAGCAGTTTTCTGGCATGGTGCTTGAGATAAGGCATGTATTTACTGCAGTGGTTAAGTATTACTGTTGACATAACTGGATTTCTCCTATGTATTGTGTATTGCAAATATACAGCAGCTACTATAGGTTTATCAGCTAACAGCCAATACTGCTGTAATACTATACAGAATGGATATTTTTGTATGATTGGGGAGACAATTTTTTTATTGTTTTGTTTTCTCTAGGATCAGGGCCCAGTTTGGACCTGTGCTGTACAAATGCACAGGCAGAGGTAATCCTTTTCCCTTAATCAAAGGTAGAGAGTGGAAAGAAATAATGTAACAACAGGGCAAATCACTGGCATAACAGAAACCACCTCTACTGAGTCCCATCTGAGTAGCCCTATGCAATAGGGCATCTGCAATATACAAAATTGCTTTGTATCTTTTTTATGTCCAAGAGTCTGCTGTTGTCAGTCTATGAACATAAAATATATGTTTCAGTTCACATATTCACAAGGAGGTTTGCGATAAAGCAACGGCTAATGTATGTTCCTGATTGATGTTTGTTTAGCTACCCCTAGTCATCTGCAGTCCTGAATAATAAAAGTAACTGTCACAAAATTATCAGTTTTTATATGTGTCTGGTGATAGTGGTCATCTTATCCATCCCGATAGGTTTTGTATTAGTAATAAAGAAGAAGGAACAGGAATTAGCAGGTGCCATTGCTGTATGTAGCCAACTACTTGTCTGGCTCTGAGGGCTCAGATGATTTGCAGTCATTGAACAATAACACTGCAAATTACTAAAATTAGTAGAAAATACGTAGTATTTGTACCTTGTTCAAAAACTGCAGCTGGCAGAGACAGTTGATTAGTCTGGGTTTTACCCACAAAGCACTAGTTATGCCCTCAACTGAAACAATTACCTTGAGTTGTAATATGTTCTAATAAGATTCAAAGCTCTTAAATCTAAAATTTCATTTCCAGATAGTATCATAATTGCCTGTGCTTTTAGTGAGAATTGAAAACTGTCACAAATTACACTGTTTCCCAGGTAAAATTATAGTTATGGTAGGCATTTGAACAACAACTGTCTAAAGGCTTATTCACAACGTCTGGTGGGCTGAGCAGCACTCTCAGCTCAAACTGCTGCCACTGAGTTAACAGACAGTGTTGCAGGAGGACTGTATGAGAAATAATTGACAAACCAAGATTCACTGGTGGTACAAAAGTGTCCAGATAAATGAATGTGAGCATGACTAACCCAGGTCATATTGGCACAAGAGCCAACTGTCTAAAAGCAGAGGAAAGTAAGAAGGTAATGAAAGGTAATTTGGCTGTGTCATGGTATCTTTAATACAAAAAGAGACATATAAAAATGGAAAAAAGGGCAGATGACTCTCACAGGCTATCAAAAATTTTTAGCATTAAAATCAGCCAGGCTAAAGTGCTGAGTACATTGAGATTTACTAGGGGTAAAGAAAGGAAGAGGTTCTACAAATACATTAGATGAAAAAGAGAACAATGAAATGAGTCAGTCTATCAATTAATGGGAGAGAAAAACAGTAGATGCCAGGGAGGGAGCATTCAAAGCCCTCCTCCTCCTGTCTTTGCAAAAAGGTTAACAGTGACCAGATACTTATGAGTCTAATAAGGCTTTAAGAAACAACCAAAACAGATTTATCAAGAACTAATAGTATCAAACTGATTCGACTTTCTTCTTTGACAGAATGCTTAGGCTCTAAGGAGAAGCAGTCAATGTGCTGTACTGGAAATTTGGATAAAGCTTAGTATCCTGTTCACTGACATGTTCATAAGCAATTGATGGAAATACAGGCTGGAGGAAATGCTCCTAAGGTGTAGTGGGACAGTCAATTTGGGAAACTGTAATTGAACAGCAATTGCCTATAGGTCTTTCAAGTTTCTGCGAGGGTCTTTGCATTTTAACATATTTCACCTTTTGCTTTCTCCCCTTCTCTTTTTCTTCTCCTTTTTCTTTTGCCAGTGAATGAAATAAGATGAAATAATTGTGGTTTAGGAATTACTTTCTTTAGATTTATTTTCTTTGCCAGTGAGCAAGATTTTCCTAAGATTCGAGATGCTCAGCACAATGACTGAAGATGTACAGAAAGATTATGTTCTCTTTGTTCAATATCAAGGCAGAGAAGAAGAAAACCAGCGTTTCCCTAAAAAGTTTGGGGTTTGTTTTTTTTTTAAAAAGTCTGTTAAATTTATTATTCTCCTACATAAAAATATTATGTAAAGAATTTTGTTTGTTTTTTCTTACACACTTCTAGGAGGAGGAGGCCAGATCAGTGGGGAAAGTAAGTTGACATTGATTTGTTCTTTCAACAAAATGGGCTGAAGGGAATCTGATGCACAGCTAAGAGAAGCAGGAGGGCTCCTACTAATCTACATGTCACTCAGAAAATTAGTTCTCATGCAGAAACTTTCCCGTTGCATGATTTGTGTTAACATTCCTGTCAAAAAGTATAACTGCTGAATAACAAAGATTAACATGCCTGTGGCCACAAGTAAGCTTTTCATTTTGTTATTTTTGAGCTTCTCATCTCTGTGATTAATAATTTGTCAAAAGGCTTGAATTCTAGACTCAGAATGCTAAATACATTAGTAACTAGAGCTCTGCAAAATAACATTGTAAACAAAATACCCAATGAGCTTTCAGATATGCTCTAAAATACAAAGACCTTTTGAAGGCGGGAGGAAAAAAAGTGATGTAGGACAGAG
Source organism: Fulmarus glacialis (assembly GCF_000690835.1). Taxonomy (NCBI): domain Eukaryota; kingdom Metazoa; phylum Chordata; class Aves; order Procellariiformes; family Procellariidae; genus Fulmarus; species Fulmarus glacialis. Next base: position 51,972 of record NW_009208666.1, read on the forward strand.
GGAAAGGGAAATGTCTGTGCCTGGAGGCTGAGCCCTGACAGAGGCAGGGGGTGTGCTTCTGGTCTTTTCCTCACCAGACTCACAGCCTTCTCAAAAGTGAGAAAGGCATTTTGTTTGGGGTATATAAACTGCACCTTTGGCAATGAGAAGCCCCCAGTCCAGGACAGAAGGAGAGGCTGGGAGTTGGAAAACAAATGGGAAAGGCAAGGTCAGTTATACCAAAGTCTGTGGGCATGTACCAAAGCTGGTGTGTTTGCCACTTCCAGCTCCAACCTGGGCAGTGAATCCCCATGCTCGCTCACAGAGAAGGAACGGCCCATTACAGAAACACATTTTAAAAAAATATATGGCATAGCATATCTTGGAGAATGAGTTTATAAAGTTTTTATGGGACTCAATAAGAAGTTCAAAAAATTAAGTTGCCTTTCAGTCTAGGCCAAGGATAGGATGAAGTGTACAGAAGAAATGGTCTATCTCACTCTCAGTTAAAATTAGAGGCGATTCACTTTGTGTACATGATTCACAACTGGGATGACCCACTCTCCAAAGACAACAAGCCTTTACAGTAGTGCGTTATGATTCAAACTTATATTCTCTCCTGTGGCCAGTGAAGGAGTGCTGCTGGCAGATCTAGAAAAGTCCAATTCAGATTTTTTGAATGTTCTGAAAATCATCCTAATAAATCATAATCCATTCATTTCAGTATAACATGGCTATCAGCAAGATCAAATTTTTTTTTCCCTTACTGGAGTGGAGTGATAATACTTGGAATTTGACCTCTTGTGGTGTATAAGCCAGTGATCATAAACAGCAGTTGGACACCATCACCATAAACCTCCTTGGCAATGCAGTAAACTGTTGAGATGGAAACATAAGAGTAGATAATATTTTAAATGTGAACAGTTTATAGTCTCTAAATTGGTGCTGTTGAGCTGTTACTTTTACGTTTCAGGACTTACTTTTGTAGGCAAGAAAGTACAAAATCTGTGGTTTTATTGTTACATCGTGAATTTAGAAAAATCTGTGGGGATAAAATGGACGTGCTTTTCCCTGAAGCCAACCTATGTCTTAGTCACTGAAAATTCTGAGGGAATACACTCATTATTATCACTCGTGTTAGCATTGTGAAAGCTGGTACACATTCTCTCACTAAAATGTAATTGATGGTCTTTCAGTTGTCCGTTAGACTCATTAGTTTTGAATGAAAATAATAAATTCTCTAAATAAGTTGTAGTTTCCTTTTAAAATGCTAACTTAGGAGTAATTATAATCTACCAAGGGTTGTAGAACCAATATCAGCATCCACTGATATTTAAGGGTTCTGTAAATCACTATTTTTTGAACTTTTTTATTTACCAAACTGTTGTGAATTTTTTCAGGAAAAAAAAAACCCACACAACAGGGCCAGTGTTACTGCAATTGTTTTCATTTATAACTGAAAATTAGGCTAAGCTTTGAATAAATACTCTTGCTTTTATTTTCCTTTATTTTCGTTGGTCATTTTGTTGTGCGCATAGGAACACGTGCAGCTGTTTTATTTTCTCTCTTTTTTTTTTGGTATGTGGTAATTTTTCACAGTCACCTTCTGATCTCCTACGGTTCCCATGACCACAGGACATGACAAGGAGAAACACTGCTAACACGTTAGCTCCTACATCTGGTACTTCTCTAGATGTGAACTCTCCGCCCAGTTGTACACCAGTTAAACAAAAAACCTATTATATTAAGTAGCTATTATATTAAGATGGAATGGATAACTGATATGACTGAGCCTCTTTTGGACTTAGCTAAATAATCATTTCAGCTGCTCATGCCTGTAGAGCTTTTTTTTTCTATCCTGTTGGTGAGGTATTCAGTGGCATTTTTTTAACTTGTTTTATTTTTAAATGAAAGAAATCACAGCTGATGCTTGGTGTCTTGGTCAGTACTTTTCTTTTCTAAATAATTGCCAGATTCAGGTTAGACTTGGATTTTACTGAACTCCCTTGGCTGCAGAAAAGATGGGTGCTGGTTCAGATCCATGCAGTGAATACTTTTTGCTTGTACTTCTCCAGAGAGCTAAAACATGTCTTTCCTTGGTTTTTGCAGAAGATCCTGCACTGCTGATTATTATCCTAGTCTCTGGGAAAGCAGCTGCAATGTGCCAGCATACCGTGAATTTCAAAGATGGCAGGGAGTGCCCTCCCTCCTGCTGAGAGGCTCTCATAAAAACAACTTGTCCTCAGTAAAATTACCCAGCAGGCCTTGGTGAAAATGAACAGAGTAGACCGATTGCTAACATGATGATGTCAAGTGTATCATTCTACATCAATGTAGCTGCTATTGCTGCCATCAAGGGAAGACAGCAAGAGGGAAACTTGGGAGAAAAAACTGCTTTTCTGTTTACTTCAACCTTTCTGCCCACACTAGAAAAGCAAAAACAAACAAACAAAAACCAGTTAATTATACCCTTGCAGTGTAACATAACTTAAAATGCTGATGTTTCTTTCAAAGGTTTGATCGTTGCTGTAGAGTGCAAAAAGCAAAAATATTCCAGCTAAGGAATTCCACAGTTTGCCTATTGAACAAACCATAACTAGTGAGTTACACTAATTTTCATAGTTAGTATTCTAGGACCTGTAATACATTAATTAACAGGCATTTCTAGTTCTAGTCATTACTGGAGAATGAAATAGGTAACTACCCTGCCTGCTTCTCTGTTTTTAGGATATGCACAAGTGTCTTGCCAACTGTACTCTAGAAACTGTAATGCAGAAAAAGGTAAATTCTCACCCTTCAAATAAATACCTTAATTCTTGTAATATTCCATGCTGATAAATAGTGTCTTTTCTGTGTATTTTCATAGTCCTGATTGGGGTTTGCTGCCCCAGATTTTTACTCAGAAACATTGTGCAGTGCTACAGAGCCCATGCTGCGGTACCTTTATATTGCCAGGGAACATCGCCGTGCTGCACTGCTCCTTTCATGCACAGGAAATGGGGCGGGTTTTACATAGCTGCATATGTGCATCTCTGGATTTATCAGGTTGTCTGAGTATATTGTATACCTCTGCTGTCATGCACAGTAAGATTTCTGAATATCCAGCATTCTGGCTGGAGGTGTGGCCACTGTGTGAAGAGGCTTTGGACATCCTGAAATCAAACACAAATGTGTGCAATTCTAATTCCAAGTGGTTCAAGTTTCATGGCAAAAAATGAAGAGATATTGTGGAATGACGTAAAATATAGAGTAGCCCTAGCCCGCAAGTCTCTCTTTCCTTCCATCCTACTTTGCTGCCTCAGCAGTCCTCCCAGCACCAAAGAACTGGGTTCTGCTCCTGATCCACCTGGAAATTCATGTCTTCTACTGTTTCCACAGCTCAAATTGCCTCATTCTACTTTCCTTACACCTTTGTAAGAGCTAAAATTGATTTTATATGTATGGTGCATTATAGGATTGTTTAATATGCAGTATTACAAAAAGATATACATTTTTTTTCTGTGAACTTTAATAATATTCTTCACATTAATATTTTCATATGCACACACTGGTAATACATCTATCTGAGGCACGGTAACAGGACTCTTGCAATATCAATATTTTTGATTTTGAATGCTGCCTTTACCAATAAATGGCAGAGATTAGGAAGGTACTGGAAAGAAATCATGGAAAGTTTAGAGACTGACTTCCAACAGGATTTGAAATTAAAGTTTGTAATAGATCATTCTGTATTTAAATGCAAACACTTTTGCATACACATTTGTGTAGCCACACATGTATATGCTTAAGGATATGCTCTATGTTTTCTGAGAAATGGAATTTTGTTTGCTCTGTGTGAGTTTGAATGGCCTGTTTAGGTAATAAAGAAAGGTATTTCAAGAGTGCTGGACATTTTATGAAGCAAGAAATATTTTTTGCAACCACTGATACAGCCTACAGTATACCGCTTAAGTAAAACAAGCAGCACTATTTTAACATGCTTGGTGGTGCCCAGTTGTCATTCCTCTGGAGGCTTTTTCATGTAGGTCAGTGTGTCCACAATTCTGTTGCTCAATTTCAGATGTATTTAACAGAGGGGGAAGATGCCTCAATATCTTGAGTTAATTTCAGTGGCGTTAAAATAGCTGGTCAGTTAGAGGAGAGAGGCCCTATCAGTGCCTCTATCTGCGGGAACAGTTGAATGTTGAGATCAATTCTTACTAGATATCAGAAGGAAAGAGAAACGTTTTTAAAATTCCCCAACTGTAGGAGAGGCCATTGTTCATCCACACTGTGAATGCCGTGTGCTTTTCTGATGTCTCTCCCATCTCAGAAGGGATATATTGGAATTTAAAAACTTTAAAGTAAGGAAATAAAGATGATTAAATGGTTTGTATATATGAAATGGCTAAGTGGGCTGGGACTTTTTGTTGGAAAGGAGACAGTTTAGAGGGAGATCTTAGGTGCATTTGTACTTAGTGTACAAATTTTAGTTAGTCTGTAAATACAAATATATCTAATGTGACAGTTGAAACTCCTTCATTTTCTTGTCCTTTATTGTGACTGTTTATATTTTCTTTATGGAAGCATACAATTAAGGGAAAGATAGTTAACTGTGATCTAACTTGAGGACTTCATGTAGTGTAGATTCTTCTTTAACAGAAGTCAATGGTAAAAATCCAGTGGGATTAGAGATTGGAATATATAAATACACTTCTATGTGATATGGAAATTCATTTAAAATATAGGATTAAATCCTGTTCATCACAGTCAGGAAACATTAGTGTTTGCTTCAGAGGGACTGCTCATTTGAATAAGAACATTATCCATAATCAGCAAGTCCTTTCAAAGCTTGGATCAACGCCAGGCTAAAAGTTCTCCATTCTTATCTCTTGGAGCCAAAGGAAGGCATGAAAAGAGAGAAAAAAATTACAATAGGGATTCTTATCAGCTGGTTTAATCAAGTAAGCACTTACCACTCCACTTCATTGGAAAAGAGGAGAAAAACCTCACTTTTTTGAATCTTCTGACCTTGTAAGTTAGGCCTGTTGTATGACAGGCTCAGAAGATAACCTTCTCTTTTCCTTTTCTGAGTGAAAAGACAGATGTTTCTGCAAAGGGAAAAGCAGAGAGACATCAAGGCTGTACTTACTTTAAGAGAGGGCAGACTAGTGGGAAGTGCGCTGACTGGTCTGAGAGAGAAGGAGCTTCTGTTACTCCATTTTACTCGTTCTTTAGTTCGTTGTGTAAT